>NC_058414.1:49100329-49296898 GCF_002201575.2 Neomonachus schauinslandi | reverse complement strand
AGTGATATATATATATATATATATATATATATATATATATATATATATATATATATATATATATATATATATATATTTTAATTGGGACATGATTGACATGGTGTTAGTCTTCAGTGTACAACACTGATTTAATATTTGTATATGTGGTAAGATGATCACAGTAAGTCTAGTTAACATCCAACACCACGCACAGTTAGAATCTTTTTCTTATAATGAGAACTTTTAAGAACATGTTTAAAGACACAGAAGAGAACCTTAAACAAGATAGAACATTTATTTTAAAAGTTGATAAAGTCCAAATACACAATTTTTTTTTTAATTTTATTTATTTATTTGACAGAGAGAGACACAGCGAGAGAGGGAACACAAGCAGGGGGAGTGGGAGAGGGAGAAGCAGGCTCCCCGCAGAGCAGGGAGCCCGATGCGGGACTCGATCCCAGGACTCTGGGATCATGACCTGAGCTGAAGGCAGTCGCTTAACCAACTGAGCCACCCAGGCGCCCCCAAATACACAATTTTAAACTACAAGTTGTAAACGTATTTTTGGAACCTTTCAATAAAAGAAATGAGAAACTACATACTCCTTTTTTTGAACTATCTTAATTTGTCCTCTTCAGGTTTATTAAGGAACGAAGGGAAAATGTAGATAAAAATCATTAAAATATAAACAAAAGCAATGAAGTGTATTAGTAAAATCGAGACAAACTATTCTGACATCTAGAAGAATAATAACAAAAATTTTCGTAGGTAACCTGCAATATGTCTCTAAATTCTAAAAGGCAGTGAATGACTGACTAAGGATGCATTTGGGCTGTGAAGAGCCCTCCTGTCCCTTGGGACACTCACAGGCAGTCCATGCCTTGTGACTTCAGAAATGAATTAAGAGCCATGGTATCACTGTCACACTGTGAACCAAATATTAGTAGAGTGTAGCTTGTTCTCTATTCATAAAAAAAACACCAAAAAACAAAAAACAAATCTCAGCTCTGGTATTAACTCCCTGTACTCCATTGGATCCTTTAGTGCATTTCCTGGGAGGGAAGAACAACACTTGACCAATGCTCCTAAGGTGTTTCTGTGCCTTAAAATTCTAAGATATAAGATCAGGTCATTCTGACTCTTCAGTCTGTGACTGATTCATTAGGCTCTGATCCAAATAATGTTAATTATTCATCTGGTTGATATTGCTTCTGTGAATAATGATCAACTCTGCCTTAATATGAATACTTAACATTAACCATTAACATTAATCCTTGCGTCACTGGGAAAGACAACTAAAATGCTTGGCTATTTTGTATGTAGTTTGCCTAAACCCTTCACATTTCTCCCCATGTTTAAAGTGTTTGGGGGTATATATACTAACTTATAATTAATAGATATTATTAATAGAAATACACTACCCATGGAATATTAGCATATTGAAAGCAGCATTGGAAGAAAGTGTTTGGGAGAAATCTTAGGATTTATCATAAAACCTCTAAACTAAGAGGTATGTGATTCAAAAATGCAAAACACAGACAAGCTGCACAGTGGTTCTCAGAACCCTAGAGTCCTCGGTGTCACCACATGGTAGGAGCTGAGGGACTGGTGCTCATCCAGTTGAACTTTGTGATTGAAATTAATATGGTTAAGTGTGGCTAAATAATGGTTAATAATGGTTAAATATTGTTAATTATATTTTCCACTCATTTCCTTTTCAGTCTGTCATGTTAATCATTTAGACAGGAAATGGTAGATGTAGGTAGGGATTAGAGAGTATTTGTGCTAATGTTTGGTAGAGAGAATATGAGAGTGCTTCAATATTTGGTACCCACCAGTAACTTTCTTTCAAATTACCTATTTAAACTTGACAGTTGGTATTCCATGGTTCTATAGGTGCATATTCTCAATCAAAAATCCATGATATTTTAAACCTAAAACATTATGCATTTCTACAGACGTAACGTGATTAGTTTAATGGCCATTAGATACAGTCCTTAGCTTTAAATGCTTTTCATTTGAGTATAATTTTCATTTTGAGTTCAATTGAACTCATAGTCCTGTCACCAAGACCATTTCTCCCACCCTCCCATAGATTTCCTGTTCTATGGAAATCAAATTCTCAGGTGACATGTTGCTACATGTACGCTTGGCTGCAAAATAATTAGAACTTTAATTCTTAATACTTAGCAGTTTTCATTGCTCAGTTAATGTTACATATACCTGCTAGTTGAAGGAGATCCATTATTTTATGAAGTTAATCCCCTAAGTGGAGAATTACTTATTTTATAATTTGAGACACAATGATCAAGAAATTTAAAGGGAGCCATGACGAGAAAGAATGTGCTCTACCAAGGCTGTCTTGTTACAATATTTTTTACTTTGGCAAAAAGTCTAAAATATTCCCAGGAATATTAAAAAACAGCAAATATCAGTTTAAGAAACACCTTTTGAACTATATGGCAAATGAAAAACAATATAAAAACTGAAGTTGCATCATTTCTGGAAATGGCAACCAGATGAAAGGTATTGCCACGTCCTTGCAACAACAATGCTATGAGGGGAAGAGCAGGAAATAATCTTCCGTGGGAAAACCCAGGCACATCCACACACACGTAGACATCTGTACACACAAATGCATGATAACGCACTCATGTTCCTCCCCATGTGTGTATATTTACAAACTTCTGAATGTTCTCATGCCAAATTGAGCTATATATTTTGTATGGGACTATTCATTTAGCTATTTCTCTCTGTCAACAATTTATACAAGACTCTTCATTCCATCTAAAACACACAGACCGAAGTTCTAGAATACAGACCACTCACAGTTAATAGGCCTCGTGCACTTTTGTTTCTACCAGTTGTGTTGTGTCTTGACTGAGATTGATTTTATTTGTCCTAAACCTGTAATTACAAATATTACAAAATAAACTCAATAAGGAAGATATTTGCTGGGCATATGAAAATTTGGTTAAAACTTTTAAAATGCTTGGGCACATGGGTGGCTCATTCTGTTAAGGGTCTGCTTTCAGCTCAGGTCATGGTCCTGGGATCAAGCTGTGCGGGTGGGAGGCTCCTTGCTCAGCGGGGAGTCTACTTGTCTCCCTTCCTTTGGCCCCCTGCTCGTGCTCTCTCTTTCCTGTGCTTGCTCTCTCTCAAATAAATCTTAAAAAAAAAAAAAAAAAAAAGCCCCACCTTTTAAAATGCTTTGAGGAAGGAAGTCTTTAAAAAAATGCTTTTGTGGACACCTGGGTGGCTCAGTTGGTTAGGCGTCAGACTCTTGATTTTGACTCAGGTTTTGGTTTTGGGGTTGTGGGATTGAGCCCCATATGGGGCTCTGTGCTCAGCGCAGATTCTGCTTGTCCCTCTCTCTCTCTGCTCCTCCCCCTACTCACCCTCTGTCTCTCTCAAATAAATAAAATCTTTTAAAAAATAATTAAAAAAATACTTTTGAATGAGGGTGGGCAAGAGAGTTGTTAGTGATCAGGGAGGAAAACGGTAAAATTCCTAGAGAGACTCTGCACTCTGCTTTCTTTGCAGTTGTCTCTGAGTTCTCATTCCATTAAAAAATTGGCCTAGGGGTGCCTGGGTGGCTCAGTGGATTAAGCATCCAACTCTTGGTTTCCACTCAGGTTGAGCTCTCAGGGTCCTGAGATCAATCCCCGCCTTAGGCTCCGTGCTCAGCAAGCAGTCTGCTTAAGACTCTCTCTGCCTCTCCCACCTCCCTGCTTTCTCTCAAATAAATTTTTGAAAAGTATGGGTGTTGTAGGTAATTGATGATATAATAGATACAAGAAAGCCAGTGTCAAGTGCCATCTTTTTGAGAAGGTAAATTTCTATGTCTAAAGACAAGGGCTTGGCTCCATATCAAAAGATCAATTAAAAGATGCACACATACATGTTTTACATTTTTTTTAAAAAAAAGCCCACGATATATATACATCATATTTTCATGACTTTCTGCATTTCACTGCATTTTTCAGTTAAGCAGTTAACCTATTAGTCTGGCTCTCATCATAGAAAAGTGCTTCTAATGTAATTAACTTAAGCTGGTTTCACTGCACAAAGCACTTGAGTCAACTTACAGAAACAGATGTTGTGAAAGAATGTAAAATGTTATATGTGTAATGTACATAGCTGTTGGGTAAAAGTATGAAGTCAAAGCTCAGATTTCAAGGGAGGGAAAAAGGAAGACAGTAGTAAAGGCAGTTTTATTTAGTTCTGAGATATGGGTCACATTAGTTTTCTAACTGCTAAAGCAAAGAGAGAAACTGACCGCAAGATTCATAGTATCCAAACTAAAGTAAAAGAAAGATGGAAACAGACTGGTTGTTCAGGCAAAGCACGGCTTTTTCTGATATGGAGAAAAATCGGATGAACAGCAGGTCAATCTGGCATGGTTTGGATACTGCAATATAGCTGAAATAAGATCCATTTATAAAGGGCTTGAAAAATCCAAAAGAACTTTATGCATGGCATTATTTCAGTGTAAATTTCCGAGATAACTTTATACTAGTAGCGGCTCATCCAGGAGCCCTTAAACGTGACCAGGAACAGTTCGTGGCTTGTGTGGCTTATGTTTGTCTTCACAGCAGTCAGAGGTAGATGGTTTCACCAGTGCCATTTTAAAGACAAAAATTGGAGCCCCGGAGGCCAAGGTTGTAGGACTAGCAGGCAGAACACCAGCCCCAGGATGCCAGATTCCCTCCCAGCGTAAGGCTGACATTGACTTTATCAAGTATTTTTGGTCCACTCCACTGAACCTAGTCCTCGGACGGCTGCCCTAAGCTATTTTGCTTGTGATTATAACCGAACCCGGTGGTGTATTGGAATCACCTGAGTGGTTTAAAAAAAAAAAAAACTTTTTTGGCTTCACTCCCAGAGATCCAGATTTCAGTTTGTCTGGGGCGGGACTTGGCATCAGGCGTGGTTTCAAATCACTCTTGGTTGAGGACCTATGCAGATGAAGCAGGCACTTCTTTACTCCTAGTGATAAATGACACTTTGCTAAATAAGTGTCCTTATCCTCATCTTCTGGGCTATCGTTGAAGGATGTGACATAATCCTCCCCTCTTCAATCCCCCTCCCCTGCCACCAAAATACAGATTAGTGAGTGAGCTGGGACAAGTGCAGTTTCAGTCTTAGGTCTTTGTTTTTGGCAGGCATTGCTAGTATCTAGGAATGACTGTCTTAGAGCCACCTTTCACCTGGCTCGCATCCACGGGGGAGGGGGAGGGGAAAGCAGCTTGCTGCAAAGTCTTCAGCACAGCCTCTCTCTCTCTCTCCCTTCCCCACCCCACATCAGTCCTGTCCTTAGGTACACCGGGGCTTGGGCTGCTTGTGGAACGACCTGTTCAGCTGCTGCTTAGCCAGCCCCAATTTTTGGCAGTGCTCGTTAGAATTGATAAACTTGGAACACTTCACTTTTCCAGCTTCACAGCGTTAGTCACAATTCCTGGGTAACACAAAAAGTTTCCTTCGTCGTTCTGTAACATTAATTTTTAGCCGACCTTAAAGACTTCTCTGGTTGTCTGCTTCTAGGCAACAAACCTAATTAAAGATTCAAAATTAAAAATGAGATAAAAGGTGGCTAGTCCTCTTGCCAAAGCATGTTTTGTTTATCAGGGGCACATTGACTTCATGAGTCTTAAATGTTGAGCCATCCTCGAACATTTCAAAAGTGAGTCATCTTCGAAAACTGGTAGTTGCTTCCAAATGCTGGGAGTACATTTATTGCATAAAGAGATCAAAGAAGGGGGGAAATGATAAAAAATAAATAAGATCAAAAATTGGAAAATGAAAATAATTTTAATATTTTTTTTGAGCACAGAAAACTCTTTTTTTATTAACATAATGTATTATTTGTTTCAGGGGTACAGGTCTGTGATTCATCAGTCTTACACAATTCACAGTGCTCACCATAGCACATAACCCTCCCCAGTCTCCATCACCCAGCCACCCCATCCCTCCCACCCTTCTCCACTCCAGCAACCCTCAGTTTGTATCCTGAGATTAAGAGTCTCTTATGGTTTGTCTCACTCTCTGGTTTCATCTTGTTTCGTTTTTCCCTCCCTTCCTCTATGATCCTCTGTCTTGTTTCTCAAATTCCTCATATCAGTGAGATCATATGATACTTGTCTTTCTCTGATTGACTTATTTCGCTTAGCATAATACCCTCTAGTTCCATCCACATCGTTGCAAATGGCAAGCTTTTGGTTTTTTGATGGCTGCATAATATTCCATTGTGTGTGTGTGTGTGTGTGTGTGTATACTACACTTGATCTTAGCCAAAAGGCCGAGAAACGATGTGTGTGTATATGTGTGTATATATATATATATATATATATACCACATCTTCTTTATCCATTCACCTCTCGATGGACATCTAGGCTCTTTCCATAGTTTGGCTGCTGTGGACATTGCTGCTGTAAACACTGGGGTGTGGGTGCCCCTTTAGAATAGTACGTTTGTATCTTTGGGGTAAATACCCAGTAGTGCAATTTGAGCACAGAGAACTCTTAAAGAGGTTTGGCATTGTTAACCTCAGTGCTTTTCCTTATATTCTGCAGTGGTGTCCAAATACATTACAAATGTTATGTAGAAGTGCCTGAGTCAGTATCTAGCACATGGTAGGTGTACAAGGAATATTAGCTGAGTGTGAATAGAGGTGGCGGCGGCTGTGGGGCAGTGGATGGATGTCATCTCCATTGCAGAGCTCAGAGAGACAGGCTTTCCCTCTTTGTCCAGGTAGAGGAGACGGGGAAAGGGGGCCCCTCTGCTCTGGTCCTGTGCCAGGGCCTCAAGCTATTAATATTAGCTACCATAAATAACTTGGGTTGACACTGACATGCTTCTAGGCCATTTAATAATCTTGGAGAATCTATGAATGTGAAAGGAGTTTTTAAGTACTTAATATGTGTTTACCTCAGAGATCTTTTAACAGTGAGTTAGCAAATCTAATAACAAGTGGTCACTTTCATACATCATTGTTGTTGAGCGTTTGCCGAAAGGCAAATACCTGATAAATTGCCCTCGCTCTGCCATGCGCTCTATTTCTCTCTCTCCCTTTTGTCAGTAGAGTATTAGTAAAAATATTTTTCACTAATACTGCAGTGAGAAAGCCACTCCAAATCACGTGGAGCATATTGTAAGCTGACCTACTGTCCCTGAAAGTAAATACAAACTGCTCTGGAATTTAGCTAGCTAGATGGCTAAGACGCTCTGAGTAGGGGGTGGGGAATTTATCTTGAAGTGATGTGTGTGCATGTGTGCTTTACATACGACTGAAGGCGGTTCACAACCCAGCTGGATGGTCCCTGCTGTGGGGACATGTTGGAGCCTCCCCGCAGCTCTCATCTCACCTTTTCTAAGCTTGTACCCATGACAATGGAGAAAAGTATTGATTTCTTCCCACACTCTGCCACAGCAGGAAAGACTCAATCTAGATAAGGAATCTGAGACTTTAACTCAAGTTTGTGCCACTGAAAAATGGAATACCTTGAATTCGCCATTTGACCAGAAAGAATTATACCTAATCATAATAACGGTCTTCCTAACCTAAAGTCAGTGTGTGATCCAGAAGAGCTCCAAGACTCCTTTCAGATCTAAAATTATGTAACTCTATGGTTTAAGTTAGTTGTCTTTTCCAACATAAAATTATTATTTTTTAAGGCAGTAGTTTTCAACTGGGAGGATGATTTTGCCTCATAGGGGACATTTATCAATATCTGGAGACATTTATGGTGGTCACAACTGGTAGTATGGTGTCATAGGCATCCAGTGGGTTGCCATGGACTGATTAAGTGTGTCCTGTCAAGATTCATATGTTCACATACCTCATTCATTCACATTCAATTGATGGTTTTTGGAGATAGGTCCTTTGGGAGGTAATTAGGTCATGAAACCCCTATAATGGGATAAATGTCCTGATAGGAGGAGAAACAGAGCTAGCTCTCACTGTCTTTCTGCTGTGTGAAGATACAATGAGAAGACATTAGTCTCTAAACCAGGAAGAGGGCCTTTACCAAAACCTAAACCATGCTGGCACCCTGGTCATGGTCTTCCAGCTTCCTGAACTGTGAGAGATAAATGTGTAGTGTTTAAGCCATCCAGTCTGTAATACTAGGGTATAGCCCTTTAAACTAAGACATGACTAGAGCCCAGAGATGTTGCCAAACATCCTACAGTGCATAGGACAGCTCCCCACAGCAAATGACGCGTCCCAGAAAGTCAACAGTGCGGAGGCTGAGAAACCCATGAATGAATGCAGGTAGGAGAGGATGCTATGGCTCAGGGAAGGGAACTTGTTACGAGAGAAAGCTAGCACTTGTATTTCCTGGGAGCATTTTGCCAGTTGCCTAGTTGCAGTTTTGTAATGTTGATTTTGACTCAAGAGGAAGCAAACATGCTCAGACTGAGTGGGAGATGCAGATGGGAACTGTCTTAATTATGAGAAGGTTCCTCTGCCAAGGACACACGGGAGTCTAATTTGTGCATTTACACAAATAGAAGATCCTCTTAGTTTTATTTTTTTCTGAAAGGAGCACTTAGAAGAAATTTCCTTAACCTTAACCATAGCCAAACTCTTTACCGTATCAGGAAAGACTAATTCTCAATGGAAAGTATTGCATACCTTTCTGCTAGAGGCTCCGGTTCACACACACCAGGCCAAGGGTGTTGCCTGTAAACACCTGATACTCAAAAGTGTAGGCCAGCAACTTGGGCGCCACCCGGGAGCTTGTCATAAATGCAGAATCTCGGGCCCAGCCCGGACCTACTGAATCAGAATCTGCATTGTGACAAGGTCTAGGAGTGGGGAGTTAATGCTATGCACATTAAAGATCAAGAAGCACCGTGAGGCGATCTTCATTCTATGCTAATGAAGCCCTAATTTTTGAGACTGTGAGTAAAATGGATTTTACTCTTATCACAATATGTGGGCTTTTGTTTATGACTGGTTATACTGTATTAGGCCAGTTGGTTTACCTTTTAAACTTTAGTGTTCTCATTTGTAGGAAGAAAGGGAGGATGAGGATCTGTAAGTTCTTTTCCACTTCTACCGTTGTAGGAAACATAGTTTCTCTGGTGTAAACATGATTTATAACTGAGTTGTCCTGGTGAGTATAAGCTTGAGAAAGAGGGTTTCTAGCCATAAATGCACAGACCCACATTAATTAATAGTCACTGAATTCTTATACAAAATATTCCACCTCCAACCTTGAAACTGAGCCTACTGAAGTCAGGGTGTGGCTCTGGGTTGACACTAAGGCCTAATCTTCATAGATTATTTGCCTCCTTGGTTGCATGAACACTGTGGTTAAATTAATCCATTACCAAGTACCACCCTTGTCTGTACAAGCAGGCTCTGTCTGGGGGGCTCTTCTGCAATACCTACTTGCTCCTCATCCCCCCAGAGTCCCACGGCATAAGTGGCCCAGCTCCCTTCATCCAGCCAGTATTATTTGAAGACAGAAAGGCTGGGTACAGGTGTAGGAAGATCTCTCAGCACAACTTACAATGTTGAAAAGTTTTGGCAATTCAGCCTCTTTCAAAAGCTACCTCTGAAGACTAATTTGGGGAGATGGTATTTTGCTTTTTTGTGTGCCCAGCTCAAGCGATTGCAAGATCACAGCCACAAACCAAAAACATGGACATGCCACATCTCTATTCCTGTGAAGTGCTGGGGGGACCCTCAAAGTTAGTTTTGCTCTGGAGAAGAGGAATTAATTAAAGCAGAAAAAATTTATTTTTACTATAAACCAGTTCATACAAAAAAATAGAAGTTTATTGTGCCGGTAGCCGGGTACAAGCCGCTCTATGATCTGGAGATGGAAATAATGTCACATTTCTTCACTTCCCAAGTCAAATGAGAACTAGGCCCAGCTGCTAACCACCAAATGAGCTCAAGTCAAGTATTATTTCCTGTCCCCACATGGTTGAAGAACCCAGAGGGCTTGTGTCTTGCTCCTGTGGCAGGTGGTAAGGTGGGAGACATGGTCTGGCATCCAGGCTATTGGCTACAGCAGCCTTGGAGCTGGTCCTCACGTCGGGCTCTGCTCAGACCCGTCTGGCTGCATTCAACTTCCTGCTTGGCCCAGCGAGGCTCTGCACAACTTGGTTAGTACCCTCTTACTGTCCCATAAGGAAGAGGTTGGACCTTAGAAAACACTAGCCCTTCCAGCCTCCAAGAAGGAGAACGTTTATCTTTCATTCCTTGCTAATGTGGTGCAAGAGCCACCTCGTCATGCCCCTCCATGAACAGGGCACATGCAGAAAAGACAAATGGAGGTAAAGTTCCCAGTAGGGCCATCTGCTCTCTTAGAATGCTAATTTCAGACTACTGGCCCACAGCTGTTCTTCTGAGTCAACCAGGGGATTTAAAAAACATAGATGCATCTATGGGGGAGCAAATCTGTATTTGTTTTAAAGTTCTGTGGGTGTTTTAGGACTCAGCTTGGCTTGGAAATCCCTGCAGGAGGAAGAAAGCATGAATTGGGGAACCCAGCTATCCAACTATTCGGCTCTGTCACGTACTATCCCTATAAACTCAGGCAAATAACTCTACGTCTCTGAGGCTGTTTTTTTTTTTTTTTTAAATATGTACCATGTGTTGTGGGAAAAAAACCTCCATACATCCCAGTCTGTCTTCTATCATAATGGTAAAAATTATAGAGAACAGTTACTAGTTCTTGGTGCATTTTTAAACACTGCAGTAGGATTTGCATTGCTACAGTCTTTGAGAGCAATTTGGCAATTATCTTTCAATATTTTAAATCTGCATATCTTCTGATGCTGGTATTTCAATACTAGGAATATATCAAACAGTAATATCTCCAAAAGCATACAGAGATATACACATAAAGATGATTATTTCCACATTGTCGGTAGAATAGTAAAAATTACAAACCTAAATTCCCACTAATAGGGGACAGATTGGATAATTTGTGGCATATGCATACAATAAATCACTACCCAAATTCCTAGAAAGGAAAAATTGAATTATATGTACAATCATGCAGTTGACAATGTGTTAAGTGAAAAAGCTTCACACATACACACATGTGTAATACATGGAAATGATTGCTTAAGAATACCAAGAATTCTATCTCAGAAGAGTGGTTAGGGGAGATGATACTTGTACTTTGTGTTTTATGCATTCCTTTACCCTCAACTTTTTGCAATAGCAGGTACAACTTTTACAAACATGATTAATGTTTGGCCTTTTACATTGGACATATATTTTATAAGCTAAAGCAAATAATGAAGATGAACAATTTTGATTATATTACTAATCCTACTGTTTGTAATCAACATATTATTATTGTGCATAATTCACTGCATCACGGCCTCTCTTCTTGGTCTCTGTATGAATAATTGTCTCCCTTTGAACTCACTCTCTGCCAGGTGATCTATTCTAGCCAGGATCGACAGAGCAAAGAGCTCTTTACTAATTTCATGGAGGCATTTGGAAAAGAGACAGAGGATTTAGGCTGGACCTCTCAGACAATTCTGCCATTTAATTCCATTTCCTGGACTATCTCCAACACTGCGCCCTTCTGAAATGCTCCTCCTTCTACTAGTGGTTTTAAGGGCAATTGCCCACCCACCCCCCAACTCCCAGGGGGTAATTGGCTATATCTTGAGAAATTTGGGGTTGTCCTATTTGGAGGTGGGGCTGTTATTGGCATCTGCTAGGCAGAGACCAGGGATGCTTCTAAGCATCTCACAGTGCACAGACCAGCTGTTCCCACAAGGAAGAAATATCTGTCCCCAATTGTCAATAATGCCACAAGTGAGAAAACTTGCGTCACATCAAGACAAAAGGGCGTTCCTTTTAAGGTGTTGGGGAAATGCTATGCTAGCCTCATAAAGTCAGCTTCTACTGCTGATAACTATCTTTTTTTGTCCAGATTTATTGAGATAAAATTTACCAATAAAATTATAAGATATTTAAAGTACACAATGTTAGGATTTGATGTATGTATAGATTTTGAAAGGATTGCCCCCATTGAGTTAATGAACACATCCATGACCTCACACATTTACCCCATCACCCCCCTTTTTTTTTTGATGAGAACATTTAAATTCTGCTTTCTTAGCAAATTTCAATTATAGAATACACCATCATCAGCTCTAGTCAGCATGTCCTACATTAGATCCTCAGACCTTATTTATTTTATAGCTGAAAGTTTAGACCCTTTTTTCAAACTCTCCCCATTTCTCATACATGCCAGCCCCTGGCAACCACTTTTCTACCCTTCTGTTTTTGAGTTTGACTTTTTTTTTTTAATTAAACATATTGCAGTGTTTGTCCTTCTCTGTCTGGCGCTTTTTTCCCTCAGCATAATGCTCTTTAGGTCATCCATGTTGTTACAAATGACAGGATTTCCATCTTTTTAAGGTTGAATAATATTCCATTGTATTTACATGGCAAATTTTCTTGATCCATTCATCCTCAACAAACAGGTTGTTTCCATATGTTAGCTACAGTGTCCATTCTGCAATGAACAAGGGAGTACAGATATCTCTTCAAGATAATCGTTTCATATCTTTAGGATATATATACCCAGAAGTGGGATTTTTGGATCATATGGTATTTCTAGTTATAATTTCTTGAGGAACCTCCATACAATTTTCCATACTGGCTGTACCAGTTTCCATTCCCACAGTATGTAAAGGTTCCCTTTTCTCTACATTCTTGCCTGCATTTGTTATCAATTGTCTTTTTGATAATAACCATCCTAACAGGTGCAAGGTGATATCTCATTATGCTTTTGATTTGCATTTCCCTGATAATTAGTGATGTTGAACATCTTTACATGTCCCTACTGTATGTATTCTTTGAAAAAATGTCTGTTCAGGTTGTTTTCCAGTTTTTAAGTGGGTTATTTGCTTCTTTGCTGTTGAGTTTTATGAGTTCCTTGTGTGTTTTGGATATTAACTCCTTCCTGGATATGGAGTTTGCAAATATTCTCTCCCATTCTGTAGGTTGCCTTTGTATTTTGTTGTTTCCTTTACTGAGAAGAAGCTTTTTAGGGTAATATAGTCCCACTTGTTTATTTTTGCTTTTGTTGCCTTTGCTTTCTTTCTTTCTTTTTTGGACTATTTTATTTAAATTCAATTAGTTAACACATAGTGTATCATTGGTTTTAGATGTGGAGTTCAGTAATTCATCATTTGCATATAGCACCCAGGGCTTGTTACATCATGTGCCCTCCTTAATTTCCATCTCCCAGTTACCCCATCCCCCCCCCCCCACTTCCCCTCCAGCAACCCTCAGTTGGTTTCCTATAGTTAAGAGTTTCTTATAGTTTGTCTCCCTCTCTGATTCCATCTTATTTTCCCTCCCTTCCCCTATGATCCTCTGTTTTGTTTCTTAAATTCCACATATGAGTGAAACCATATGATAATTATCTTTCTCTGATTGACTTATTTCGCTCTGCATAATACCCTCCAATTCCATCCAAATCGATGTAAATGGTAAGGTTTCATTCTTTTTGATGGCTGAGTAATATTCCATTTTATGTATCTATATACACACCACATCTTCTTTATCCATTCGTCTGTTGAACATCTGGGTTCTTGCTGTCTTTGCTTTTGGTGTCAAATCCAAAAAGATCATTGTCAAGACCAAAGCTGAGGAGCTTACTCCCTATGTTTTCTTTGAGGAGTTTTAAGGTTTCAGGTCTTTTTCATCTCTAATCCACTTTTAGTTGATTTTTATGTATGGTGTAAGGTACAGGTCCAGTTTCATTCATTTGCATGTGGATATACAGTTTTCCTAGCACCATTTATTGAAGACACTATCCTTTCCCCACTGAGTATTCTTAGAACTGTCATCAAATACTAGTTGACCATTTATGCAAGGATTTATTCCTGGACTTTCTATTCTGGTCCATTGATCTATTGACTCTATTGTCTGTTTTTTACCAATGCCATACTGTTTTGATGACTTCAGCTTTGTGAGGTAGTTTGAAATCAGGGAACATGATGCCTCCAGTTTTGTTTTTCTTTCTCAAGATTCGTTGGCTCTTCAAAATCTCTTGTGATTCCATGCATATTTTAGGTTTTTGTTTTTTCTATTTCTGTGAAAAATGCCACTTGAATTTTGATGGGGATTGCATTGAATCTGTAGATTATATTGGGTGGTATGGACATTTAAAAAATATTCTTTTAATCCATGAACATATATCTTTACATTTATTTATGTTGTCTTTAATTTCTTTCATCAATACCTTATATTTTTCATTGTTTAGATCTTTCACCTCCTTGGTTAAAATTATTCCTAAGCATTTCATTTTTTGATGCAATTCTAAATGTTATTATTTTCTTAATTTCTTTTTTTGATAGTTCATTGTTAGTATCTAGAAATGCAACTGATTTTTGTATCCTACAACTTTGTTGAATTCATTTATTCTAACGATTTTGGGGTGGAATCTTTAGAGTTTTCTATATGTTATATCTTGTCATCTGAAAATTTTACTTCAGATTTTCTAACTTGGATGGCTTTTACTTATTTTTCTTGCCTGATTGCTCTGAGTAGGACTTCCAGTGCTACACTGAATGAAAGTACCAAGAGTAGGAATCCTTGCTTTGTTCCTGATCTTACAGGAAAAGTTTTAGCTTTTCACTCTAGAGTATAATGTTAGTTGTGGGCTTGTCATATATGGCCTTCATTATGTTGAGATATGTTCTGTTTATACCCAGACTGTTGAATGATTTTACCATGAAAGGATGTTGTATTTTGTAAAATGCTTTTTCTGCATCTATGGAAATGATCATATGATTTTATCCTTCATTTTGTTAATGTGGTGTTTTACACTGATTGATTTATGAATGTTAAACTGTCTTTGCATCCCTGGAATAAATGCCACTTGATCATGGTGTCTGATCCTTTTAATGTATTGTCAAATTCAGTTTGCTAATATTTTATTGAGGATTTTTTGCATATATGTTCATCAGGGATATTGGCTTGTAATGTTCTTTTCTTAGAGTGTCCTTATCTGGCTTGAGAATCATAAAATAAGTTTGGAAGTTTTCTCTCTTCTTCATTTTTTTTGGAAGAGTTTGAGAAGATCTGATAGTAATTTTTCTTTGCATGTTTGGTAGAATTCACCAGTGAAGCCATCTGGTCCGAGATTTTTATTTGTTGGAAAGTTTTTAATTACTGATTCAATCCCCTTGGTAATAATTGGTCTATTCAAATTTTCTGTTTCTTCATGAGTTAGTCTTGGTAGGTTATATATTTCTAGGAATTTATCCATTTCTTCTAGGTTGTCTAATTTGTTGGCATATAATTATTCTCAAGAGTTTTTTTTAATTTTTATTTCTGTAGTATCGATTGCGTTGTTTCCTCTTTCATTTCTAATTGTATTTACTTGATCCCCTCTCTCTCTTTTTCTTGAGTCTGGCTAAAGATTTGTCTATTTTATCTTTTCAAAACCCAGCTCTTAGTTTCATTGATCTTTTCTATTGTCTTTTTAGTCTCTATTTTATTTGTTTCCACTCTGATCGTTATTTCTTTCCCTCTGTAACTTTGGGCTTAGTTTGTTCTTTTTCTAGTTCCTTGAACTGTAAAGTTAGGTTGTTTATTTTGAGATCTTTCTTGTTTTGTAGTGTAGATGTTTATAGCTATGAGCTTTCTTAGAATTGCTTTTGTTGCATTGCATAAGTTTGGTATGCAGTGTCTCCATTTTAATTTGTCTCAAGATATTTTTTATTGCACTTTGGTTTCTTCTTTGACCCACTGGGTTTCAGGAATCTATTGTTTAATTTCTACGTATTTGTAAATTTTTGAGTTTTCTTCTTTAATTTTTTAATTTTAATTTTTTTAAGATTCTATTTATTTGAGAGAGAGAGAGCATGAGTAGGGGGAAGGGCAGACGGGAAGGAAGAGGGTAAGAGTCTCCAGCAAACTCTGTGCTGGGTGTGGAGTCTGACACAGGACTCATTGCCACAACCCTAAGATCATGACCTGAACCAAAACCAAGAGTCAGATGCTCAACTGACTGAGCTACCCAGGCGCCCCTTCAGTTTTCTTCTTTTAATTGATTTCTAGTTTCTTAACATTGTGATTAGAAAAAAAGTGCTTGATATATTTCAGTCTCCTTAAATTTATTAAGACTTGTTTTATGTCTTCACATAAGATCTATCCTGGAGAATGTTCTATGTACATTTGATAAGAATGTGTTCTCCTGCTTTTGAATGGAATTTTCTATAAATATCTGTCAGATCTAACTGCTCTAATGTGTAGTTTGCGTTCATTTCTTTCTTTCTTTTTTAAGATCTACTTATATATTTTAGAGAGAGAGGGAGAGTGAGCCAGGGCAGAGGGAGAAGGATAGAGAATCAGGACAGAATCCTCAAGCAGCCCCCCAACTGAGCATGGAGCCTGATGTGGGGCTTGATTCCAGGACCCTGAGATCATGACCTGAGCCAAAATCAAGAGTCAGATGCTTAACTGACTGAGCCACCCAGGTGCCCCAATCTTTATTTTCTATCTGGATGATCTATCCATTGTTGAAAGTCAGATATTGAAGTCCCCCACTATTGTATTACAATTTTTTCTCCCTTCAGATCTTTCAATATTTGCTTTGTGTATTTAGGTTTTCCTATGTTGAGTAAATAAATCTTTAATAATGGTCTATCCTTCAGATGAATGGACCACTTTATCCTTGTATAATGATCTTTTTTGTCTCTTGTTGCAATCTTTGGCTTAAAGTCTGTTTTGTCTGACGTTAAGTATAGCTACTCCTGCTTTCTTTTGGCTTCTATTTGTGTGGGTTATCTTTTTTCTCCCTTTGGTTTCAGCTTATGTGTGTCTCTTGTGGGCAGCATATAGTTGGGTCTTATTTTTATATCCATTCTGCCACTCTGTGTCTTGTGATTGGAGAATTTTAATTCATTTATATTTAAAGTAATTATTGATAAGTACTGTCTTACTATTGGCATTTTGTTAACTGTTTTCTGGTTGTTTTATAGATCATTCATTCCTTTCTTCTTCTCTTGCTCTCTCCCATTCTGATTTGATGATTTTTTTTATAGTGGTTCGCTTAACTTCCATTATCTTTTGCATATTTACTCTAAGTTTTTGCTTTGTAGTTATCATAAGGCTTACATGAAACATCTTATGTTTCTAGTAGTCTATTTTAAGTTGATAACAACTTAACTTTGAGTGTATTACTAAGGCTCTGATTTTTAACTCTCCCTCTGTACGTTTTATGTTTTGATGTCATAATTTACACATTTTTAATATGTGTATCCATTAACAAATGATTATAGTTATAGATATTTTTAATACTTTCTTTCTTTATACGAGAGTTATAAGTGGTTTACCCCCCACCTTTATAATATTAGAGTATTCTGAATTTAATTATATATTTACATTTATCAGAGACATTTATACTATCATTTGTTTTCCTCTTACTAACTGACATCCTTTTGCTTCAGCTTGAAGAACCCCCTTTAATCTTTCTTATAAGGCCAGTCTAGTGGGGATGAATGCCTTCAGATTTTGTTTGTTTGGGAAACTATTTGTCTTTCTATTCTGAAGGACAGCTTTGCAAGGTAGAGTATTCATGTTGGCATTTCTTTTCCTTTCAGCATTTTGAATAAATCTTGTCATTCCCTTCTGACCTGCAAATTTCTGCTGAAAGATCTGCTGGTACTCTTATGAGGGTTCCCTTGTATGTAAAAAGTTGCCTTTTTACTGCTGCTTTTAAGATTATCTCCTTGTTTTTAAGTTTTGAAAATTTAATTATAATGTGTCCTGGTGTGGGTCTCTTTAGATTCTTCTTATTTGGAACTCTATGGGATTCCTGGATCTGCATGTCTGTTTCTTTCCTTAGATTAGGAAAGTTTTTAGTCACTACTTCTTTGGGTAAGCTTTTTGCCTCTTTCTCTCTCTCTTCTCCTGGTAAAGCCTCTGTCATGTGAATGTTGATCCACTGGTTTTTGTCCTATAAATGCCGTCAGCTATCTTCATTGATTTTTCTTTTTGCTAGCATGGATGAATTCCGATGCTCTGTCTTCAAGTTTGCTGAGCCTTTCGTTCATTTGATCTAGTCCATTTTTGAACCCCTCTATTGAAATTTTCAGTTCGTTTATTATATTCTTCAGTTCTATGGTTTCTGTTTGGTAATTTTTAATATTTTCTGTTTCTTTGTTGAAATCCTTTGTTCATGTATTGCTCTCCTGACCTTGGTGGACATCTTTATGACTGTTATTTTGAACTCTCTATCAAGTAAATTACTTAATCTGTTTCATTAAAAATCTGTTTCTGGAAATGGATCTTGTTCTTTTGTTTGAAACATACTTTTGTTTCTTTATTTTGCTTGACTCCCTGTTGGTTTCTGTGCATTAGATAAAACAGCCACCTTCCAGGTCTTGACAGAGTGGTCTCAAGTTGGAGATGAACCTCATCTATCAGCTTGGTCTGAGCTCCCGGTTTTCTTTAAACCTCTGTGATTGTCCAAGCTGCTTTTTTTTGTTCTTAGTTAATCCCAGTTAGGTGAAAGTGTGCCAAGATCCATCAATGTCCAAAGGGAAAGGATTGCCTTCAGTGCCCAGATGTAGATTAAATGGAAGCTGGAACTGCAGGCAACAGCTGAAAATGTATGTTGTTAAGTCCCTTTCAGGGAGAAACCTGGAGATGGGTGTTTTATCCTGCTATCTCTATTCTAGGCTCAGGCGTATAGCCACAGGGAGGTGATCCTGACTTCGACAGTCTTGTTGGACTTGTAAATGGAAGCCCCATTAGCTACTAGAGCAGGTATTCTAGGGACTCACTCCTTAGGCAGCAACTGAGGAATAGCCATGTGTACAAGCTCCTTTCAGGGAGATCCTGGTGACTTGGAGCAGGCTACAGGTCATGGGAGAGGTGTCTATCAGTTTCCCTGGTCTTTACGGATGATTGCAGCCAGCCCCTATATGTGTGCTAAATTAGAAGCCTGACTCTTAGGCAGCAGCTTTCAAAGTTTGCAGATGGACCCTTTCAGAGAAAGACTAGGAGACGGACAATTTTGCCTGCTCTCTCTACACTGTATCTGTAGGATAGCCCTACAGAAAGTGCTTGCACACTGTGAACAACTGCTCCTTTGTTTGCTCTTGTCTTATGGACACAATCATTGTTGGCTTTTAGATGTTTGGGGGGGCCTGCCGCTCAGTTGGGAGTCTTAAAAGTTGAGTACTGAGTGTTGGCTTCAATCCCTGTGCTCCTCAGGGAGAAGCTGGGGATTGGGAGTTCCCTCCCAAATGTGTGGAGCTGTGTCCAGGGTGGGGTTTATGGCGAGAGTGTATCTCCACCTTTCCTACCCATTTTGATGTTGGTATTTTCTCATTTGCGTGACGTGTAGGAGTTGCTTATTCATTTCTAGATTTCTTTTGTAGGTAATTGCTCCCAAACTGTAGATTTGATGTGTCAGTGGGAGGAGGGGAATTCAAGAGCCTCCTGCCAGCTTGATTGACCTCCCCATTCATAACTATCTTGATGGTCTGTGTCAAACTTTTAGACGCTCGTGGGTTTTTAACTGAAGCAATTAAGGAAGATGAAAGAATTTGAATCCTCTAATGTGTACACTGGCACCATTATAAAACCAGGAAAAAAAAAATCAGCTGTCATGAACATCATTGACATTTTATTCCAAATGGAACTGAATGTTAAATGATCTCCCGGCATCAGTTATATCTGGTACCACAACATGTAGTGATCATGGTCAGAACCAGAATTATTTTTCTTTCCTTTTTACATTCTTTTTAAAAGCAGTCATTCTAACAAGTAAAAATTGGATTAGGATAAGAACATAAAATAGTATAGCATGAAAAGAAAACGAATGCAAAATAACAGCAGTAAAAATATAAATCAGAGTAGGGGGTTAATGCAAGTTAGGGAGAGGTAAAAATGCAACACAAATATGCAGGCTACAAAGGCATAAGTCATTGCTCTAGTTGTTCCCCGATTTGGTTTTAAGTTTCCTGGTGTTCAAAATAAAAAAAGAGTCAATTACAGTTTGATGAGGAGAAAACATGCTGTTTTCCTAGTTCTAACACTAGAGAAAGCATATGGATCCTTTCTAAGGGACTTAAATACATCCCCTGCAGTAAATGCCATAATGTATTTCTTAAAACTGCTTTTCCTAGCTCCCCTCAACAAAAACTAAGATCAAAAACACCAAAAGAAAACTCAGTGAAACTCTCTCAGCAGATGGACAAAATAATAGGGCTATACTACAAAGAGGTTTTTTTGATGGTCAGTCTTGACCAAAAGAAAAATTTAGAATATGTTTATATGTGATATAGACAAGAGACCATACAGTGAGTACTTTGGGTGTGAAAGTAACACTAAACTCTTCCATATACTGAAAAGTTGGACTGGGGAGTCTGTGTGCTTAGGCAGAAAAATGGCAAGTAAGTTTAATGTAAATGAGCACATCGTAGGTATTCTAATCTGACCTGTAAAATAAGGCCTCTGAACCATAGGAATGATTGAAGAGAAGAACCTGGGAAATTTTGCCACAGCTCAGATTTTTCTCATAGTATTACCCCGGAATAACTAGCATTATGTGATGAGCTCTGAAAATGGTTCCAGTGTCAAATAAGTTTGGAAAATATTACACACCATCTCTTGGATAATTATGCACAGTAATACATTAGAGATGTAATCAAGGAATCTGATTAACTTTTCTTGGCCTAATGTTTCCCAAACTTACTTGATCATCAAATCCACATGTTACCATCTTGTGCGACTAACATTCTATAAAACACACGTTGAAAAATATTTCATAGTTGCAGAAGACATTGACTCAGTGTGCTATTAAGATTAAAATAGCTTTAAAAATGTCATTGTGAAAAATGTTCTAGGAAATGAAACAATGGGCATTAACTCAAAGCTCTTGCACACCCACAGCCAGAATAGGATGCTGGTAAATCTACTTCAAACTAGTATAAGATGGAAGTATGGCTTCCTCAAAACACCACAAGGCTAGTGAAAAATTGTATATTGAATATCTAGAACATGGAAGAAAACCAGAAGTCAGAGTTCCTTTCTATACTATTAAATCTGTTTCATAAGCTGATTTTTAAATGAATGTTTAAATGCTGTCATTTGTGAATTCAAGGAAAGCATGGGAGTCTATGATCTAAATGTTCTCATACTTTTGTTTTAAACTGAAGTGTTCTCATAATATTTTCAGTGTCCAGTTTGCAGTTAAGGACATTGATACATATACAAATATAAGAATAAATTTTGTAAACAGCCTTTGTGCAGAGGCACACAGTAATTTTTTAGGAAGGATTAAATTCTGTCAAGAGCCAAGACCCGTCTTGAACATCCTAGGTGATGTGAATGTTCAGTGGGAGACACTGTAGTTTATATCTCATTTGAATAAAGGTGAGAAACCTCCTGAATGATGGGTCAGTTAAATGGATAAATCATTCTTAAATCTTGTGTTACTTGCTAGACAAATGAGGGGCACTTTAGGTAGACCAAGCATTAATTATCGCCCACTGTAGCCCTAGTTTCCCCAACTACAGGAATAATAGTAGTTCCTTAATAGGTTCCAAAGTAGTAATCCTGCCTTGCTCTCTGAGAATTAACCCAGTTTAGCACCTGACCTTGAAGGGAACTGTAGCTGCTTGGTTCATGCAGTCAAACCAGTGATTCAACTCTTGTATCCTATCAGAGGCCAAGTTTGAACTTGGAAAAAAAAAATCAAAGTCGGCAGTTGGAAGACAGGTGTCTTGAGCAGAGTCTTTGATGCCACCAGTTAGTAGCTGTGTGGCTACTTCTTGGATTCTTTCTTTTCCATAAAAACTCACCTTATAATGTAGTAGTCAGAATCAATTCTGAAAATGAATGAGAAATTGCTATGCAAATAAAGCATTGAACAAATGTAGGCTGCACTGTGTTCAGGAAAAAAAAAAAAGAGCTTTACTGACAGTTTTAGGTGGCTTACTCTCTTTTTAAAAAATTCTGTTTCTTGAACACATGCTTCTTGCTACTTTCTTTTAATGATCTTTTTTAGACTGTACTACTTGATAACTTCAGGTATAGGTAAAAAAAATTGTTTTCACACATAAGCACTTCAGATACATAGCTGTAAACAGTATGCGCAAAATAGTTTTGTTAATTTTAAATGCAGAACAAACACGGACATCTATCGGACACCACTTGTGTAATGTCTAACTTACTGAAGTACAGCCATTTTTCTCCTAGGAATTAGGCCAATTTTTAGGGTTATTTGGAAAGACCAGACATATTTATCAGGACCCTTCTTCAGAAACATATGCGGTGCTGTAAGCAATGTATTTCCTGGCTTCTGACATGAGCGAAACATCTGGAAAAGCCAAAGCTGTAATGAAACTGTGAGTTGGCTGTGTTCTTGCACGTTTCTTTGCAATGCCAAGGCAAGGCTGGAGCCCGTCAAGCACCACTATCATCCTCATAAAGTGGAGGTCCTTTTGTAGGCCCAGCTGTATCTGAGGGTAGAGAGGAAGGATGGAGAACACTGCCAGATCTTCCTGATCTTCCCCCCCGCACCCCCCTTTACCCCCCAAAGGCCAGGGAGAGATACGGAGAACAGCTTTTCTATTCTTCTCTAAATATGATTATAATGAAGGAGTAAAGATTTTCTTTCCAATGCCTCCCTTGCATTCTGAAAATTTATAATCACTGTATTAGTTTTCTATTTGCCTAAAAAGGCACAAATGTATTGTCTTGAAGTACGGGAGGTCAGAAGTCCTAAAATCAAGTGCCAAGAGAGCTGCCTTCCATCTGAAGTGCACTAGGGGAGAACTGGTTTCCTTGCTTTCTCCAGCTTCTAGAAGCTGCCTGCATTCCTTGGCCTGTGGACCTCCGTCTCCAAGGCAAGCAGCAGGGTATCTTCAAATCTCTTTCTCATTCACCTCTGCTTCCGTCATCACATCTCTGTCTCTGACACTGACATTCCTGCCTTCCTCTTTTTTTTGTTCTAAATTTTAGAATTTTATTTTTTTTCTCATAGGTTGCTTTTTTAAATTTTATTATGTTAGTCACCATACAGTACATCCTTAGTTTTCGATGTAGTGTTCCATGATTCATTGTTTGTGCATAACACCCAGTGCTCCATTCAGAACGTGCCCTCCTCAATACCCATCACCAGGCTAACCCATCCTCCCACCCCCCTCCCCTCTAGAACCCTCAGTTTGTTTCTCAGAGTCCATAGTCTCTCATGGTTCGTCTCCCCCTCTGATTTACCCCCCTTCATTTTTGCCTTCCTGCTATCTTCTTCTTCTTCTTTTTTTTTTTAGGAGCAAAGTTCTCTGTTCATTTTATTTATTTATTTATTTATTTAATTTTATTGTTATGTTAATCACCATACATTACATCCTTAGTTTTTGATGTAGTGTTCTGTGATTCATTGTTTGTGCTTAACACCCAGTGCTCCATGCAGAACGTGCCCTCTTTAATACCGATCACCAGGCTAACCCATCCTCCCACCCCCTCCCCTCTAGAACCCTCAATTTGTTTCTCAGAGTCCATAGTCTCTCATGGTTCGTCTCCCCCTCCGATCTCCCCCCTTCATTTTTCCCTTCCTACTGTCTTCTTTTTTTCTGCCTTCCTCTTATAGGGACTCATTACACTGGGTACACCAAGATAATCAAGGATAGCCTTCCTGTCCCCAGGTCCTGACGTTAATAACATCTGGAAGACACTTTGGCCATCTAGTCTGGGGATTCGAATATGAACATCTTTAGTGGGATGCACACGAAGGGGGTAGGGGGGCATTATTCTGTCTACCAGAATCATCTTGGTTATTTTTATTGCTTTTTAAAATACTTTCATCATGTGTAAATTGGGACAATTATATTTGCCTCATGGGATATGGGATATAGAGATAACCTGGATTAGGCAATAGAGCAAAGCCCTTGAACGATGGCTGTTTGAAAGTTTTCCTCGTTGAACGTACTCTTAATTCAAAGGTGAAAAGCCTGGATTCTGGATCCACTTACTGCCTGTGTTACCTGAGCCAGGCAGCCTTGCCTCTCTCCGTCAGTTTCCTCCTCTCTCTGTGTAACTGGAGTTTTCTCATCAGCGTGTGAGGACGGGCCGTAATGACTCAAGTTTCAGTATGACCCCCCCCCTACAAAAGAAAAGACTTATAACCTCCCCACAGTCCCACCCACTGATCTGTACGAGTATTACGGCAATGTTTCTCATGTCTCTACACAGCAGCTCTCCAGTCTTCCCACTGTGCCCTCTTTTGGTTTACTCCGGTCCAGCAAAGCAAACAGATAATCTGTAGGATAGGAAACAGTAGAATATGTAAGACAACTATGATTGGGAACATTAGAGGGTCCCAAACCAGACATTTTCATGGACATTGCAAGGAATTTTACATCAGCAGGGTCAAAGAGAATGATCATGAAGAAAATGTCAGAGCGTCTGTTGAGGCAGACGGGATTAATGCCCTTATTCCTAGTCATTATCACTTGATCTTAAGGCACTACTTCTATACCAAGCGAGTCCATCTGCTGTAAATCTGCTCCTATGGTTTATTGACCAGCATTTTATCTTGCCTTATCTCCTGATTCTCTCCACAGCAGAAAGGCCGAGTGGGTGACAGCCACTGTCCACATTCTTCAAATATGTGAAACAAATCTGTCAGTGGTCCTGGGCATTAGACATTTGATCGTTTGCCTTTTTTTCTCTATCTGGATTGTAAAAGGCAGTGACATAGAAAAGCGGGCAGGCTTTGCCAACTCAAAGCATCCCAGAATAGTCTATTCTAAGGTCTGGATTGGAGACTGGGGAATAGAGTAGGAGATCTCTGCTGGACGATTGTGCTTAATGATGACAATTTTTTCTCTGTTGATACTCTGTTCTTATTTTCAATAGCTTCAAAATTCAAGTGGATAAGAGAAGTGCTATTTTTTACTAAATACTTTATGTTCACCAAAATCTGTTTGTTCTTTTTCCATAGAAACAGAATTGTGTTTGGGCAGATGGTTGTAACCAGGTGTGACCACATGACTAAGTTCATGGGTACAGAATGTGGGCAGAAGTGATGTGTGTAATTTCTGGCTTATTTTCTCAAAGGTCCTTGGCCTGAAAAGTTCCTTCTTTTCCTTTTTTTCTGGTTGGAAAAGACAATGGCTAGAACATATTGAGGATGGAAAGGTTGCCCCACCCATCTGGGTGACTTGTGGAGCAAAGCCTACTTACTTATACGAGATAAATGTCTATTTTTGACACAATGAGTTTTTAGTCTCTTCATTATACCAGTTTGGCCTTTACCATAGCTAATACAGATTCCAAAAATAATAATAAGATTATTTAATAATAAAAATAAGAGCTAAGAATTCTTTAACACTTCCTATCACATGCCAGTGAGTATGCTGAGCACTTTACATGTATTATCTCAGTAGTTCTCCTAAGGATCCTATAAAGTCATTCATTGTATTACCTTCTTTTTACAGAGAAGGGAACTAAAGGCACAGAAAATTTAAATAAGCCCCTCATATCACACGTCTAGCAAGAGAGCAGAGCCACAGTTCAAACATAATGTACCCTGGCATATTGCCTTGGGACAGGGACTTGGGATGGAGTGTTGAAGTCAGGGTTTCAGAACAATTTCCAGGGAGCTTTAGAATAATATCTTTTGAGGATAGAGAATATTTCTGGTTTGACATGTTATCCACCTCAAAACACAGTTGTCTTTGCAGTTAAGAACGGGGAGGCAGTCAAGCAAGGAAGGCGGTATGCTTGAAAGAGCAAGCAGAGCCAGTCATAACTGATGGAGACAAGTTTCTGTGGGTCTCTTGTATTTCTGCACATCTTGCAGAAGGCACTGACTGCTTGTGTTCTGAACAGTCTTTTCAAGATGTTTGCATAGTGACCAGCCTTAGAAGATACAGGTAGTGTCTCCCTTCAGAGCAAAGGGTCAGGTGTGTGACCACCATTGAAGAAGATTTGGACTCCCTCTGTTCAGGGTTCCTTTCCTGTAAGTGCCCGTGAAGAGGTTTGCTGGCCTTGTGGGGAACCAGCAGACAGAAGAGCTGCTATTATTGTAAGTAATAAACTGCACTGGGCCTCTGAGGCAGGTGTCCTAGGTCTTTCTGCCAGCATTGATGAGACTGATGAAACTGGCTCACTTGTTAGCTTGAATGTAGGGTCAAATCTCAGGCCACTCACAGTTCTTGACAATAATGTAAAACTTCCTTCTTCTAAGTGCAGTGACTCAGTCAGTATTCAAAGACAGCTAGTTTGGATTTTTACATGTCAGGAGACATAATAAGGAGGAAGGGAAGTGGCTTCAAGGGCAACAGAAATTCATACCCACAAAAATAGATAGTCACTTAGAATTGACAGTAAATTCTAATGATGTTAACCTAATTCTATAACACAGATTTCAGTCTCAGTTCTAAATCCTTATGCCAAAGTCCCCAAACTAGACTTGAATACCTTAAATGTCAATAAATAGGTAGTTTAAAACATTTTAAAGATACAGCATCATGGGAAAATGGAGTTGAGAATAATTTTATAGACATTCTTCAAGCATTGGGATATCCATCATTACCTGAAACTATAATTCTGAATAAAAGAAAACAAAAAATCTCATATATCAGGGTTAAAAAAAGTATTTGAGAATCTTGATTTTCCTAAGTGGAAATAAAGCCAACTTCTTGTGTCGGGGAAAGAATACTGGACCAGAACTCAAGATACGTGAGGTCATTTTATCACCAACTATGAAACTTGTACAGGATAGCCTCTGGGCCTTTGTTCTTTTCAAACATAAAACAGACACCATAAAATACATCATCTCAAAGATCATACCAACATAGAAGTTATGGAATCACAGAATCTTATAAGGAATTTTAGTAGGGATAGTTTATATGACATTGGGATTTTGAATTATTTTCTCAGCATAAATTTGAAGTTATCATTTCTAGAGACAGGGAAGATCATTAGATTTCAAACCCATCTATTTCATCTCCATCCATCTTTCCCATCCATCCATCTATCCATCCGTCCCTCTATCAATCCATCCATCCATCCTTTTTTTTTCTTTTTCCTTTTCCTTTTCCCTTTTCTTTTTTCATCCCTCCTTTCTTCCGACAAGGAGAGAGGGGGGTGGGAGGGGCAGAGGGAGAGAGAGAGAAGAGAATCTTAAGTAGGCTCCATGCCCAGTGAGGAGCCCAACCTGGGGCTCGATCTCACGACCTTGAGGTGAAAACCTGAGCCAAAATCAAGAGTCAGACACTTAACCCACTGAGCCACCCACACACCCCCAAGCATCTTTCAATAATAGTCTTCTTTATATCAAGGTAGAATCTATTAACTTGTAACTTTTATCATTGATACTCAATTAACTTTTGTACCATAAATAACAAAAATATGTTTTTCCCCTATGTTAGTATGTTAGTTATTTGAAGTAGGCAGTCATATCAGAGACCAGTCTTTTGCTTTCCACTCTCTTAATACCTGATTCCTATTAAGTCTTCTGTATGTGAATTTCTGTTCCTTCACAGTTCCAGTTGGTCTTAAAATGTGAGCTGTTTCATGCAGAACGCTATACATCAGACACCATAAATAGAATTCTGTCTTTCCCCCCTTCCTGAAAAATTTTGCTGGAGGTAGAGGGCATAGTGTCAGAAACTGATCATTTAGGGGCTGTGGATCTTGTCCAAGATGGTGGTGGTGAGGTTGGAGGTGGGGGAAGGAAGCCAAAACTGGTTCTGCCTACGGTGGAGTTTCAGAGTTTAAACCTAACATCACAGGAAAGCTAATTGGGCATACTTAAATTCTATCCAAGGAGGTGTTGATATTCTAAAGATCACATATTAGGAGAGAAGGGCAGTTCACCTAATGAGGTGATTTTGCTTCTCAGGTGAGAGTCAGAGGGTCAATCAGGATCCCAAAGACCATGTAGCCTAGGATAGCCTCCATACTCTAATATTTCTATCATAAGACTACGTTATTGTTTTTCACATTTTAATGTACATACAAATAATCAGAGATACTTGTTAACAATAAGATTCTCAGGACTTTTGATTGAGTGAGCAGGGAGTGTCTTAAGAATTCTAATTTTTATAGCACTCCCCAAATGACACAGATGCAAGATGGCCCATGAACACCCAGTAAAATACACTATTTCTGGTTCTTTTGGAATCAGAGACACCAAGTCCCAAGGACCTGGACCATATGTGAGGGACACAGATGGATCCCATCAGGAGGGAGTCAGATAGAAACTATTCAGCTGGATGCTTTAGCTTCAACCTAGAATTGCTCCCTGTATCACTGGTTAGCTCAATGTTTGTTGAATGAATGATTCCTTGCCCACCCCCAACCACTCCCAAACCTTTGCTTGTTAAAAACATGTTTTTAATTTTAAAACTGCCTCAATCCTTGTAACTCCTATACATTCCTTTCCTATCTCATGTAGAAGATTCTTCTCTGCTAGTCTGCCTTTTCTTGCTGGGGGTCAGCACATCATTCTAGCTGAGTTCCTAACTATGATTTTAGTCAGGAAGTGTCTAAGATCTTTTAAGTACAGAAGCAAAAGATTCCATTGTCCAGTGTCCATTACTACTATGGTAATGGAGAGGTAAAGATGTGAGGATTTGGGTTTAGGCTAGTAGAAGCATAGAGATGGAGGTATACACAAAAATGATGGGAGAATCACCAGACTTAGGAGGGAAAATGGTTCATTCAGTTTTGTGCAAAGACAGTTGAAGGTACTGGTAGGGTATTTAAAAACTATACTATATATTGTACAAAATATACCATGGAAAATTTGGGGCAGGAACTCAGAAGAGAGGTCTATAGAGTTATGTAAGGTGGAGGAGCAGGACCAAGAGTAAGCAGAAGTCAAGAAAATCAAGTACAAGCTTACAGAACCCAAGGAAAGAAAGTATCAAGGAAGATAAACTTTGTGACTTAATAGCACATTTGTACCCATAAAATTGGAAATAGTGAAATTCAGAGTGTGAAGATTTGATAAGAGGTCTGTAATGAAGAAAAGCAAGCAAGCCTTAGTCAGCTGCTCTATTCAGATGTAATGAAAACAAAACAAAAGCATGAAATAGTAGTTTGATTTCTTTTTCTTAAGAGAGAATGGATTATGCTTGTATGCTGAAGAAACCAGTGCACTGAAGTTGAGAGAAAATGGAATAAGGGAAATCTGAGAGGATGGTTGAAAGAAATGTAAAAGTCAAAGAATAGAAAACTGAAATTTGTATCAGACTATTTTCAGTCAAATTAGAATGTCATCATAGCGAGAGAGATGAGGATGCTACTGAGTGGGGGTGGGGTAGATATTAGAAAGATGTGTTAACTGAGTTAGAAGTCTATTTATCTTTTATTATAAAAGATGTCCAGGGGCACCTGGGAGGCCCAGTCAGTTGAGTGTCCAACTCTTGATTTCTGCTCAGGTCATGATATCAGGGTTGTGAGATTGAACCCCATGTCCATGCTCAGCATGGAGCCTGCTTTAGATTCTCTTTCTCCCTCTCCCCCCATCCCCTGTCCCATCCCCCCTGCACAAACACATGTGCTCTCTGGAAAGAAAGAAAAAGAAAGGGAAGAAAAGAAGAGAGAGAGAGGGAGAAAGAAGGAAGGAAGGAAGGAGGGAAGGAGTCCAGAGGAAGGCAGACAAGGAGTGGTTTGGCGGTTCCAAGTCATGAGGAACACTGGCTCATTCTAGTTTTGCTTTACCTTTCTAGTCACCAACTTCTGTTTTCCCAGTTCGAGAGAGAGCTGCTCGCTCTTGTCTTCATCACATGCCATGTGCTGGCTAGCAGAGGAAAGGAAAAAGACAGAGTAGGTTCCTTGCTGCCACATTAGGTCTCTTTAAGCAGCCTTTCTGGAAGTATCACACACATGTTGCTTTCCTCTATTTGCCAAAACTCACATTAGCTAACCTGTCCGTGAAGGAGGCTGGAAAATGTAGTTGTTTTCCCTCAGTGTGACCAGAGGAAAGTCAGGGTTCTCTGACTAAGCAGGCAGGATAAATGCTATCAGTGTAGGTAATTGTTGGTCTCTGCCATAGGCCTGGTAAAAGCTTGTGGTGAGGCCAATTATTTCAGTTTTGTTACTTTTTCCAGCTTACTAGGAAGAGAAGGTGTTTTGGCCAGGGCTATGGATTGGAGTGGCTGTTAGCAATAAGGAAGTGAGCAATTCCAGGATACAAGCAGCAGTATTGCTGAAATCCTGATAGTGAGGTCCAGGCTGTAGGACTGAAAAAGAATAATATAATATGCGCTCTGGGGACTGGAGCTCACTAGAGGGTGGAGAGCTAATTAAACAAAGAAGACAGGATTGGGAAAGGAGAGAAGATAGAGTGATTAAAAAGGGAAGTTTCAAGTTCACAGAGGTTAAGGCATTTACAAATGCTCCAAGTCTGACTTGTGGCTGTCCTCGCCTGGCATGGAAAATGGACTATTACAGTTGATGGGTATGCATCACAGAAATAAGGCTAGAAGGATCATTGATAAGGATGATGTCAGGAGGTAAAAGTGGAAAGGAACACTGGAGGCTAAAAACCAAGACATTCATCAAATCTTCAGTAAACAGAATGAGAAGGATTGGTGTCGTGTGCAAGATTTATCTCCAACTGAGAAGAGATTCTTTAGCTATCGCAGGGAAAGGAATGGCAGGTATTTATTGAGTACTTACCATGTGGCAGTCAACAAACCGTGTGTGTGTGTGTGTGTGTGTTTTTAATAGGAAAATGATTTTTAAATCAAGTATTTTGGAACAATTTTAGATTTACATTAGAGATGCAAAAATCCAGAGTTGCTTTATTCCCTTCATCCCAACCTGAATGTCTCTAACACTAATGTCTCCCGCAACCACGGGACATTGGTGAAACTAGGAAATTAGTTCATAGTTGTGTACCACTGTTAAACTTTATTGGGATTTCTGTCTGCAGTTGTTGCCTTGTTTTGTGCAGCTGGGCCCTTGTTTGCAGCTTTGTCCTTTTGCTGGGGCAGGATGCAGTCCCAGACGCCATGCCATATTTAGTTGCCATGCCTCCTTAAGTCTCCTTTGGTCTGTGACGGTGTCTCCATCTCTGCTTTTTTGACCTTTACATTTTAAAGAATACTCCAAGGAGTCTTGTGGAATGTCTCTCAGTTTGCGTCTTTTCTGATAGTCTCTCACAATTAGACTGGGATTATGTGTTTCTGAAGATACCATAGAGCGGGAGTGTGCTTGTCATAGCATCATTTCGGGAGAACAGGCTACAATGACTTACCATTGGTGACATCAACCTCCATCACTACGTTAAAGCAGTGCTTGCCAGATTTCTATAAACTCATTATCCACCCCCTTCCCACTCTGTTTTTGGGGAGCAAGTTGCTGAGTTTAGCCCCTACTCAGCAGGAGGAGGTATTAAACTCCATCGACTGGAAAGTATAATATCTACAAATACTTGAGCTTCTTCATGAGGAAGATTTACCCCTTCTTGCTCAGTTATTTATGTATTTAATCACTTATATATAATAAGAGGATGGACTCATGGATGTTTATTCTTTGGGTTTTAACCCAATGCTATTATTTATTTTGTTGCTCAAATTGTTCCAGTTTTGGCCATTGGCAACTACATACTTTTACATAAATTATTTATTGAATCCTCCAACAATCCAGTGAGGCAGGTATTACCATTACCCTTATTTTGTAGAAACTCTGACTCAGAGAGTAACAAACCTTCCCAGTGATTCCTATCACACATGTGGAAAGCCAGCAATGAGAGTCCAGGGTCTGTGTGCTTAGCTTTGCTACATTTTCAGAGGAAAAGGATGTTCCACAAATGTCAATCAGTAATGAGGTGTCTTTTTATCTCACCCCCTTTTTTAGAGGTGAGATAACAGATTTTGAAGCAATTCATAAAGGCAGGAGTAGCAGAATGGATGTGCTTCCAAAGGTATAGTATATAGAGAAAAAAAAAATCACAAATGGTCAGAACTAAGCCTGTTGCCAGATGGGAAGGGGGGAGAGTAGCTAACAAAGGAAAGAGCGGGAGTGATAGGAGGTTGCAGGAGAATTAATAACACGGAAACTAACGGAGGGAAAAAGTGCATTGAGGGTTGAACTTGGCTGCTGGGCCACAGCAAATCAGCTTACAGCAAGGAGGGAATTAAGTGAACTTCCACAAAGCAGTGTAATGGAAGGGTGGAAAATAAAACCAAATTTCAGGAGATCAAAAATTGTTTTAGAGAAAGGAGATAAAGAATTTAATAATAAAAGGTGGCAGGGCCAAGTGGTTATTTCCAGGATGGAGGGAGAACCTGCACCCAGGGACGTTTATGGAGAGGGGGAGACAAGACTGGACGGGGAAATGTGCACAAGACTTGGAAAGGAAGGGCATTCTTCTTGGAGTTAGGGGAACCTCTCCTCACATACTAGAGGTGAGCCTCAGAGATCAAGGACAGTGATGTGTTTGAGCTGAAGGTGCGGACATCTTGAGGATGTGTTAGGGTGTTTGATGATTTCAATTTTATTAGTAAAACTGCCAGCAAAGTCATCTGCAGACACTGGGGGAAAAATTAGTGACGTATTTATTATCCCGTGAGTAGCTAACACTACTGGGTCCGTGTCTGGTAGGCTTGGTGAAAGAGGGCAAGTTGAAGTCATTCCTGCTAATAGAAGCCATTTGAGTGAAAGCAAAGATCAGAAATATGATTATCTGGATTTGTACTGGATGTTTTCCAGCCAAATGGTTAAAATTCAGTATTTTATGTAACTCTTAGGTAAAAGACTCAGTCTTTTTTTTTTTTTTTAAAGATTTTATTTATTTTATTTGAGAGAGAGAATGAGAGAGAGAGCACATGAGAGGGGGGAGGGTCAGAGGGAGAAGCAGACTCCCTGCTGAGCAGGGAGCCCGATGTGGGACTCGATCCCGGGACTCCAGGATCATGACCTGAGCCGAAGGCAGTCGCTCAACCAACTGAGCCACCCAGGCGCCCAAGACTCAGTCTTTCTAAAGTGTTCAGAATTAAGTATGGTACTAAATTGTTAGGTTTAGGTATCGAGATGTTGACAAAAATCCCTAATAATTATAAAGGCTGAACATAAGACTACTATAAGAAAAATGTTATTAGAATGAAAACTTCATTTTTCGGGACACCTGGGTGGCTCAGTCGGTTAAGCATCTGCCTTCAGCTCAGGTCATGATCCCAGGGTCCTGGGATCGAGTCCCACATCGGGCTCCCGGCTCAGTGGGAGCCTGCTTCTCTCTCTCCTCCCTGCTCATGCTCTCTTCTCACTATCTCTGTCTCTCTCTCAAATAAATAAAATCTTTAAAAAAAAAAAAACATTTTTCTCAGACTTTTTTCTTCAAATAATTCTAACTGCAGAATTCTTGGTGAATGTTTTAATAGTCAGGAATTTGACATCGAAGGCTTATCATTTGTATCTGTTAGAGGATATAGGCTTGAGCCATACTTATTCTAATCTAAGCACATGATGAGTTGTTTTAAAAATTTGTCAAATATTCTTGAAATATTAAAATGGAATTTTAAAATTTAATCTGAGATATTAACACCGTTACATCTATAACACTAATACAAAATTTAAAAGAACATTCTATTTCAGAAGCACTTTATGAAGTTATTTGAAGGGTGTTTTTATAAAAAATATAAATTCAGGTAAAGGCTAAAATATCCAGGGGCAGAACTTTATAAGAAGTTTATGAATTACTGTTTAATGTATCCTTAAATATTATAGATTGCCTTCATCTAACACAGTTATAATACTATACTAAACATGCTCATTTCCTCTATACGGACCAGAAAGAATTTACATTAAAACATATTATTTACACTTAGTGATTATTTTATTACCATATATTATTGTATGCAATTTTGTTTGATAAGGATAAAATCATATTTTAAACAAAAATGTATGCATGGCATAATAGGTAAGCAGTAACATTTTGAAGAAAAGAGAAAAGCCATGAAAACATCTACCTAAGATTTGGTAATACTGAGAAACACGAGATGGTACAGCATAGTGATGACTGAAAGGTTCCTACTACATTGAAACACTGGTAAATCTTCAGACACGAGAAGAACAAACTGGTATAGAAGTTCAAATTAGACACATCCATATCCTCAGAAGTGTGCATCATGTAAAAATGAATCCCTCGTTACAGCGGGGACACACACAGCATCCTTTGGCACTTAGCAATACAGACAAATGTATATTTGGTTTATGTGATTTTGTTGTTATTAGATACATTTTAGTTATTTTATCTAGATAAAAATATACAGTATTGCTTTAAAATTTTGTAACTGTATAAGTGCATAACTGTCATCCTATTCACAATGTAAAATAAGCCTATTTATCTGCTAAATAATTCACTCAAAAACATGTGGAAAAGACTAACAAAAATGGTTACATGAAGACTTTTAATGAAAGGCTTAAATGTAAAATAATATTAATGCAGACCCTGCTCTAAATCTTCAGTGTTACCTCGTGCTGAAAACAAATTATGAAATGGTTTAGATAAATTTATTTTTTCAACATTTAAATTGATGCTACAGAATGAAAATTTTGACTGAAAATGCATATAACTGACATATTTTGTCTGAAGCCTTTTATATACATTGATTTACTAAAAGAAAAGTGAAAAATATTGTATTTTAATACTACATCTCAGTTTGAGATTCCATCATGTTTTTATATACTACATGCAATCTGTGTCTGCCCTTCAGATGTCACATTAAGTAAAAGGGTATTTTTTAAAAATCACCCGAGGATGGTAAACTTAGTAGGGTGATTAATTTGCCTTACTGATAATAAAGGTCATTATATCATATAAACAACATAATGTTTGAAGTTAAGAGAACTGCATGGTTGTCTTAATACCAAGGTAAAAGCAGTTGCATTCATTGTATGATTTCTTAAAAAGATGCACTGATAAAATATGTAAGACCCAAATTAGGTGCATATATAGGGTATAGACTTTTTAAATGAAAGATTGAAAATATTTTACAAATAATTTTGTTCATTATAAACTATAATTGCACCATTCATTTCACTCATAACAATACTTCGCATCAAACATTGCTATATTCCATCTTAACACTCCTCAAATATGAGAAAAATAGTTTCCACTGTATTAAGAAGTGAAATTTATAAAGTCAACACATTATACCTTAAAGCTCATTCTAGATCTAAAATAGTTTTTAAAGAATTTATACACATTGAAATGGGTGATTAATTAAAGAGCTAGAAATAAGGCTACTTCTCCTCATTGCAAGTTAATAAACATGGTTGCATTCAAGCAGATTTTTCCACCTTGCAACATTCAGTGATCACGGAGATTTTAGTAAAGGTAATGGTAGTATCTCTCTTTCTTCTGAAAACACTGTTGAAATTTTAGTGCTGTGGTCTTAATGTTTATATGATGATCAAAAAATAATTCAGAAACACATTTTACTCTCAAAATTTTTCAACATAAGGCACAGAGCAACATTTAGAGTCTAGAAGCAACTGGATTATATAATAAATATCTTCTCAATCATTATTTGCCCTTTTCCTGAAGAGAGTGGGTGAGTAGTGCAGTTAAAACATGCTTGGAATAATAAAAATGACTGAATTTAAGAAATACAAATAATATTTGTGCGTAGAATGTTATTAATTAAAAAAGGTATATTTTCTATCAAATATACATCCTACAGTGTTAGAGGTATAAAAAATTGTGAGGCACTTACATTAACAATGAAGGAGGAAAGCACTGAGATTATCTTTTATAAAAGCACCACACCACTTATTTTAATATCGGAGATAAAAGCTGAAGCCAAAAATAAAAGGAGTTTAATTCTGTATTTGGCGTACTGACAATGTAGAAGTTTAAAACTCAAAAGTATTTTTTTTTTTTTTCGGACAGAAATTTAAAAGTGTCCTAAAGTTCCCCTAAATAAGTTTTGTATATTCCCTGGTACTCAGAATCACGTGAAATAGAGATGGACTCTCACCCTCTGGGGCAGCACACTTTCTATTTTAATGATTTTAGGATATGTTATTTTTGATAATTTTTTTAACTCTTAAAAACATTGGTTTGGAGAAATAGCACAAACCACAACACACAACAATGCCTCCATGGAAACTTGCTGATGACCAACACTGACAGTTTTTATTCTGTAATCCTCTGCAAACTCATCCAAAAACCAAGGTGCATAAAACGGGGTTGGAATTATAGGAATCCACTGGATGTCAAATCAGGGAAAGGTCTGGCTTCTGATGGGTGATGAAGGGCCTGAAGATGTGTGGTAGTCTGAGTGTTATCTATATTATTTAATTCAGCAGGATAGGTTTCATTTAAAACTCCTCCATTCTGAAACTGCAAACAAAATAGCAATGTGATTAATTAGATCTTTCAAGTATCTTAAGCCACTAAATGATATATTAAAATGCAGTTTTAAAATATTTGCCTTCATATTGTTAAACTTCAAATTCTTTACTGTTGCTACATTTTAAATGTTCCATGAAGACCCACTGAGCACATATTGTGTGTTATATTTATAACCTTTGGTTTCTCCATTAGATGGTACATCTGATGTGTGATACATTGGTCTCAGCTCAGATTTGGCACTCCATACATTAGAAGAGTATTTGATGAACAAATTGCCTTTGGTTTGGATAAGAACTGATGTCTCAGAGAGTACCAGCTATGAATCACAGTTATATTTATCCGTCATAGGTTTGCTTTGGCCAGATTTCATCTCAGTCAAGTTCTGGGTACCAATGAAGTGACTGCATTCAAAATTAACACGCTGGACTACAGACCTAGGACTTTTCCATAAGAGGTCAGTTCTGATAGAGATGTCTCAATATTCCTAAAATATTACAGAGATGGACAGGATTTCCTAAATGATTTTTTTGTTATATGCTTTTAATCTGTAATTGGGACCATTTTAATAGTACTTGAGTTACCAAATATGCTCTTACAATAAAATTAGTCTAATTAGTCTGTAATGCTGCTAAAAAAAAAAAAGGCAGATACACAGTTCTGTAGGGCTTTATAGATTATAGAACCTTTGCATTTTAGTATATAGTGAAAGTTGTGGAAACTTTCAAATAGGTTGAAATCATACCTTCAGTTGCTTCAAATAAAACCAATGTAACGTTAGACTTAATGTTAACATTAGACTTAAAAGATCCTCCAAAACACATATTAAATATATAGTAAAAGTCACATAATCTAGGGCTTCAATGAACGGCAGCCACGTGGAGTCTTCAAGTGGAAGTTGGTGTTACTCAGAGAATGGTAGGCTTTGACCAAATGATGCCTATCAGTCATAACACGACGCATGCCAGCAATTCTCTTTAAATATATTGTCAAAAGAATGCTGTACGATAGAAATATAATGTGAACCACATAGGAAATTTTAAATACTTCCCTCGGGGAATATATAGATAGGTCTACAGACTTCCTATTACCTTACTATTCATAAAGAAGTAATCCAAAGTAAAGGGGGAAAATGAAGAACTTGTGGTAATGCAATTTTAAACTATGATTAACTAAATTTTAAACTCAGTGATTAACTTGTCAACAGTTTACTCAAGTTACCTATCTATGCCACATCACAGCAATGTTTTGAGGTAGACTGTCACTGAAAACTAAATTTCGAGATAGTTGAAGAATGTTGGGAATGAGGATAGACTGGATATATATCAGAGGAAAAACTTCCACTGCTATTTCCTGCTGCAAAGCTCATCTACAGACAAACCAAATGTATGAAAAATGTCATAAAAAACAATTACAAATATGAACTTGAACCGTTTTTGCTAATCTATAACTTTAATATACAGTAAATAGAGACCAATGAACTTAATTTAGATCAGGATTTTCTTCAAAAGCCTACTTAATTATACTTTAAAGTGAACTAAATACTTTCTAATGAAAAGCACGAATGTAAACATACATTCCCAAGGAGCCATAGAGAGCAGCTATCATCCTTGTTAACTTTTTTTTTAAGTGATTACTTTTAGATTTAAAGTGTGGTTGCTGGTAGAAAGATTTTGATGGCCTATTTAAAAAACAAAAATACAGAGGTGTCTAGGTGGCTGAGTCAGTAGAGTATGTGACTCTTGATCTTGGTGTTGTGAGGTCTAGCCCCATGTTGGGTATGGAGCTTACTTAAAAAATAAGTAAAAATTTAAAAAATAAAATACAGTGTCAAGTTTGACCACATGAAAGAAAACCAGTAAGTTAGGCTTTTTAAAAATGTGCCAGAAGAAAAAAGGATAAACTGAGGATCTGGCAGATAACATGGGGGTATTGCCAGAGAATACTGAGGAAACTAGCACTGAATTCAGGGATCACCAAGGACAAAAGTCATTTGAAGAAAGCACAACCATATTGACTATAACCCATATAAAAAGACTGAATCTCAGGAAACAAACGGAGGGTTGCTGGAGTGGTGGGAGGGATGGGGTGGCTGGGTGATGGAGACTGGGGAGGGTATGTGCTCTGGTAAGTGCTGTGAATTGTGTAAGACTGTTGAATCACAGACCTGTACCTCTGAAACAAATAATACGTTATATGTTTAAAAAAAAAAAGATAGCAGGAGGGGAAGAATGAAGGGGGGAAATCGGAGGGGGAGATGAACCATGAGAGACTATGGACTCTGAGAAACAAACTGAGGGTTCTAGAGGGGAGGGGGGAGGAAGGATGGGTTAGCCTGGTGGTGGGTATTGAGGAGGGCACATTCTGCATGGAGCACTGGGTGTTACACGCAAACAATGAATCATGGAACACTCCATCAAAAACTAATGATGTAATGTATAGTGATTAACATAACATAATAAAATAAAAAAAATCTCAAAAAAAGAATTGACTTTTTTTTTTTTTTAAGAGAGAGAGAGAGAGAAAGAATCTTAAGCAGGCTCCACACCCAGCATGGAGCCCAACGCCAGGCTCAATCTCAAGACCTGAGATCATGACCTGAGTCAAAATCAAGAGTTGGAATTGGGTCACCCAGGTACCTCTAAAGAAATTACTTTTCAAAATGCAAATATATTTTGGAACTCTGAATTTTTTAGAGAAACCCAAGGATCTATTCTAAACAATGTACTTTTCACTAATTTCACCTGGTAACTTATGGACATACTCGTGTTGCCTTAGCCCTTGACCTGTTTCTCCTTTACAACTCAAGTAAAAAAATCTATTAGTAACATACTAATACTAGAAAAGTCCTGGCTTAGAAAAAAGTAGTCACAGACATAAAAAGTTTATAACTCATGTATATTTATAATGTGAGAAGATTCACTGCAACGTTTATTCAGAGTCCGATAAAACGCTTACCTTGTTTAAAAATGCCTGTGGTGCTGTTGCTGGCTCGTAGGGCATGCGGGCCACACTGCTGGGTGGTGGCTCCGGCTGGCACTGGTACAGGGACATGGCCCCGGCATAACAGGCCTGAGGACTTACTGTGGTTGACTCTGGAGTCAGTCCATGGGTTTGGTTTTCAGGAACTTGTAAACATGTGACAAAATCTTCTAAATTATTAGTAGGGTATGGGGATGGTTCAAAATTCCCTATGGGAAAGCCTAACTGTGTCCCGTTGGAATGCTGTGGTAACACAGGCTGATGACAGGGAATAAAGGTCTGTGTGTATGGCACAGGATTGCTCTCAGGTGTGTAGGGAAACGCTTCGCTGGTGCCAGGGACGTCTGAAAAGACACTGTACTGCTGCAGATCTTGCTGAGGACAACTCCGAGGTACGGACGGATGAGGGTTCCAGTTGGCAAACATGCTGTTAACTTGCATATGTTGCATTTTCTGACACAGCTGTGCCCGCTCCACGGCCCCGTGCTCTGGGCAGTGCTGCGGCTGTTCGAACTGCAGGGGCTCCTGCACCACAGAGCTCGAGGCCAGAGCCAGGGACTGTGGCTGCGGGTAGTCTGAACACCCGACGGTGGGCTTGCTTAAAGAATCTTGGACGTAGGTCAGGATTTCATCTGTTAGGTCAATATCTCGGAAGTCATCCTCAACCGAAAAGTCAGTTCTGAAAAATTCCTCATTCTGTTGCATGTGTTTGATATCTTCAAAATCAATGCCTAGCTGTTTCATAATGCCATACAAGTCACTATTTCTGTTGTCTGGAAAGAGCCCTGTCGGACCTCCAGAGAGTGTTGGGTTCATTTCCCGAGAATGATCTATTTCCTCATGTTTCAGGATACTGTCACTTCCCATTGGTGCGATATTGTCTTGCCAATTACTGCATTCATTCACAGGTTCATTAAAAAGATTTCTTTCAAACGGGGTGCTACCTGAGGCGGGATAGAGATAAATAGACTCATCCTGTTGCATGATGGCAGCCAGGAGGGAACTGGGATTGAGAGAATCCTTATTGAGAGCTGATTTGGTAGCAGAATCTATCCCACTTGTACCATTTTTAGTCCTTATTGGTAAGGGATCCATCACGGGAGGAAAAGGACTGGTTATCTCATATAACACAGCTTCTCCAGTAGTAAACATAAACGGCAACTTCATATTTCGCTTTCGTAAATGTTCTGTTCCTTCTTCATCTCTAAAATTGGGGACAAAAAAGTTTGCATATGTTAGGAAAAGTTGTAGCATAAACATTTTAAAATAAAAAATTTAAAAGAAAAACAGCAAGCAAAAGACACTGTAATTGAGTTTGATAGAGAGCACGAACTTAATTTTGACATTTTCCTAATGACAAATGCTATAAAATTTTTTAGACAGATTGAGGTGATTTAGAATTTGCCCCAAAACTTAGTACAATCATTATCCATTCATCTGTCGATGGACATCTTGGCTCTTTCCACAGTTTGGCTATTGTGGACATTGCTGCTATAAACATCGGGGTGCACATACCCCTTCAGATCCCTACATTTGTATCTTTGGAGTAAATACCCAGTAGTGCAAAAGCTGGATCATATGGTAGCTCTAGTTTCAACTTTTTGAGGAACCTCCACACTGTTTTCCAGAGTGGCTGCACCAGCTTGCATTCCCACCAACAGTGTAGGAGGGTTCCCCTTTCTCCACATCCCCGCCAACATCTGTCATTTCTGACTTGTTACTTTTAGCCATTCTGACTGGTGTGAGGTGGTATCTCATTGAGGTTTTGATTTGGATTTCCTTGATGCTGAGCGATGCTGAGCACTTTTTCATGTGTCTGTTGGCCATTTGGATGTCTCGAAAAATACCTGTTCACGTCTTCTGCCCATTTCTTGATTGGATCATTTGTTCTCTGGGTGTTGAGTTTGATCAGTTCTTTATAGATTTTGGATACTAGCCCTTTATCTGATACGTCATTTGCAAATATCTTCTCCCATTCTGTCGGTTGTCTTTTGGTTTTGTGGACTGTTTCTTTTGCTGTGCAAAAGCTTTTTATCTTGATGAGGTCCCAATAGTTCATTTTTGCCCTTGCTTCCCTTGCCTTTGGCAATGTTTCTAGGAAGAAGTTGCTGTGGCTGAGATCGAAGAGGTTGCTGCCTGTGTTCTCCTTTAGGATTTTGACGGACTCCTGTCTCACATTGAGGTCTTTCAACCATTTGGAGTCTATTTTTGTGTGTGGTGTAAGGAAATGGTCCAGTTTCATTCTTCTGCATGTGGCTGTCCAATTTCCCCAACACCATTTGTTGAAGAGACTGTCTTTTTTCCATTGGACATTGTTTCCTGTTTTGTCGAAGATGAGTTGACCATAGAGTTGAGGGTCCATTTCTGGGCTCTCTATTCTGTTCCATTGATCTCTGTGTCTGTTTTTGTGCCAGTACCATGCTGTCTTGATGATGACAGCTTTGTAATAGAGCTGGAAGTCCGGAATTGTGATACTGCCAGCTTTGCTTTTCTTTTTCAACATTCCTCTGGCTATTTGGGGGTCTTTTCTGGTTCCATACATTTTCTGGTTCCATACAAATTTTAGGATGATTTGTTCCATTTCTTTGAAAATAGGGATTGCACTGAATGTGTAGATTGCTCTAGGTAGCATTGACATCTTCACAATATTTGTTCTTGTGGTATATATATGTGATGGAATATTATGCAGCCATCAAAAGGAATGAAATCTTGCCATTTGCAATGACGTGGATGGAACTGGAGGGTATTATGCTGAGCGAAATAAGTCAATCAGAGAAAGACATACATCATATGACCTCACTGATATAAGGAATTCTTAATCTCAGTAACAAACTGAGGGTTGCTGGAGTGGGGGGTGGGGTGGCAGGGATGGGGTGGCTGGGTGACATTGGGGAGGGTATGTGCTATGGTGAGCTCTGTGATTGTGTAAGACTGAATCACAGACCTGTACCTCTGAAACAAGTAATACATATGTTAAAAAAAGAAGAAGATGGGGAAGACAAACCATGAGAGACTATGGATTCTGAAAAACAAACTGAGGGTTCTGGGGGGATGGGTTAACCTGGTGATGGGTATTGAGGGCACATTCTGCATGGGTGTTATATGCAAAGAATGAGTTATGGAACACTACATCAAAAACTAATGATGTAATGTATGGTGATTAACATAATAAAAAATTAAAAAAACAAAAAACCTTATATTTGGATCTTTATTCCACTCCGAATTTATTTTCCTGCAGGATGTCAGGGATGTAAACTGAGTGTGGAAATAATGACTGTACTAAGAATTTAGGAATTAACCATCCCAGCCATGGTGCCCCCCCCCCCCCATGCAGAGCAAGCCAGGATTCTGTGCCCACTTCAGCAGCAGTCACTCTGCAAAAGGTGCCAGAGACATGCAGTCTACACAGGAGATGTTCCTACAGGTTATTCCTTCACAATTGGGCAAGGTAGCTGTTTACCTAATTAGAAAGTCAAAAATGAGAAGACAGAGGAATATGCTCAAATAAAAAGTAGGGCAGGGCGCCTGGGTGGCTCGGTTGGTTAAGCGACTGCCTTCGGCTCGGGTCATGATCCCAGGGTCCTGGGATCGAGTCCCATGTCGGGCTCCCGGCTCAGCGGGGAGCCTGCTTCTCCCTCTGACCCTCTCCTCTCTCATGCTGTTTCTCTCTCGCTCGCTCTCTAATAAATAAATAAATAAATCAAATCTTAAAAAAAATTAAAAAAAAAAAGTAGGGCAAAACCAAACTAAATAGTCTACCTGATAAAGACTTCAAAGTAATGCTCACCAGACTTGGGAGAAGAACAAAGAGATGAGAGTCGAATACAATAACTAAAATGAAAAATAGAGATCAGCAACAGAAGATGGGGAAGAATAGATCCCAGATTTGGAAGACAGGGCAATGGAAAGCACCCAAATCGAACAGCAAAAAAGAAAAAGAGGATAAATTAAGGGCCTTCTGTGACCACATCAAGCACACAAATGTTCACATTATAGGGATCCCAGTAGGAGAAGAGAGAGCGGGAAAGGGGCAGAAAACATATATGAAGAAATAATAGCTGAAAAATTCCCTAAACTGGGGGAGGAAACAGGCATTAAGGAGAGTCTCAAATACAATGAACCCAAGGAGCTCCACACCAAGACACATCAAAGTTAAAAGCAGCAAGAGTAGCAGCAGCAACTTATATACAAAGGAAACCCCATAAAGGCTGTCAGCTGCTTTTTCAGCACAAACTCTGCAGGACAGAAGGGAGCATCATGAGATATTCAAAATGCCTAAAGGAAAAAAACCTACAACCAAGAATACTCTACTCAAAACTGAAGAGGAAGAGTTTCCCAATCAAAAGTTAAGGAGAATTCATTATGACTAAGCAAGCCTTACAAGAAATGTTAAAGGGAGTGCTTTAAGCAAAAGAGAACAGAGCATAACCAGAAGAAAATTATGAAAGGAAAAAATTTCACTGACAAACCTATAGTAGAGGTTGATCAATCAATCGTTTGATTTAACTATGACTGTTAATTGATTTTACTATTTATTGTTTTTCATCTATAAAATTAGGGAATCAAAAGATGTAAAATATATCAAATACATTAGAGATGGAAGGGATAGTAAAAACAGTGCTTAGACAACGTGTTCAAACTTAAGCAACCATCAACTTAATATAGACTGCTATATACTCGGGATGTTATATATGAACCTGAAGGTCACCACAGACTAAATATGTATAATAGATACACATACACAAAAAAAAGAGAAAGGAATCCAAGTGTAACACTAAAGAAAGCAATCAAGGGAAGAGAGCAAGAAAATAAGGAACAGGGAATAACTACAGAAACAATCAGAAAACAATGAACAAATGGCAGTAACTACATCCCTATTGATAACTGAATGGCCTAGATACTCCAGTCAAAAGATACAGGGTGACTGAAGGGATAAAAAAACAAGATCCTTCAATGTGCTGCCTACGGGAGATTAGCTTCAGACCTAAAGACAAATTCAGACTAAAAGTGAAGGGATGGAAAAACAAAAAACAAAAAACAAACAGTTGGGGTAACAATACTTATCAGACAAAACAGATTTTAAAACAAAGACTATAACAAGAGATAAGGAAGGGCATTACATAATGATAAAGGGATCAATCCAACAAATATAATTGTGAACATCTATGCACCTAGCATAAGAGCACTAAATTATATAAAGTAAATACTGATAGATCTACAGGGAGAAATTGTCAATAATACAATAGTAGTAGGACTTTAGCACTGTACTTACATCAGTGGATAGATCAAGCAGAAAATCAATGAGGAAACTGTGGCTTTGTATGGTATCATAGACCAGATGGACTTACTATATACACACAGCATTCCATCCAAAAGAAGCAGAATACAAACATGAAACATTCTCTAAGATCATGTTAGGTCACAAAACAAGTTTCAATAAATTTAAGACTGAAATCAAGCATTTTTTTTTCTTTATAAATCTAGAAATCAACTATAAGAAAAAAACTAGAAAAAAGCCACAAACACAGGGAGGCTAAACACCATGGTATTAAACAACCAGTGGGTCAACAAAGAAATCAAAAAGGAAATGGGAAATTACCTGGAGACAAATGAAAATGGAAACACATTGGTGTACAATTTTGGGACACAGCAAAAGTAGTTCTAAGAAGTTTATGCTGATATAGGCCTATCTCAAGAAACCAGTCTCAATCTAACCTTTCACTTAAAGCAACTAGAAAAAGAACAAATGAAACCCCAAGTTAGTAGAAGGAAGGAAATTAATAGAGTTTAGAGCAGACATAAATGAAATAGAGATTATAAAAATAACAAGAAGGATCACTGAAAATTGATAAACCTTTAGCCAGGAAGAAGAAGAAGAAAAAAAGTCAGAAATGAGAGTAACAGCCAACACTACAGAAATACATATGATTTAAGAGACTAGTAAGAAAAATTAGATGCCAACAAATTAGAAAACAAAAGCAAAAATGAACTATTGGGACTACACCAAAACAAAAAGCTTTTGTACAGTGAAGAAAACCACCAACAAAAGGAAAAGGCAGCCTACTGAATTCGAGAAGATATTTGCAAATGATATATCCAATAAGGGGTTAATATTCAAAATATATAAAGAATTCATACAACTCAACATCAAAAACAACCTGATTAAAAAGAGGACATAAACAGACATTTTCCTAAGGAAAATATACAGATGGCTAATAGACACATGAAAAGATTATCAACATAACTCATCATCAGGGAAATGCAAATCAAAACTACAATGACATATCACCTCACACCTGTCAGAATGGCTAAAATCAACAACACCAGAAATAACAAGTGTTGAGGCTGTGGAGAAAAGGGAACCCTTGTGTACTGTTGATGGGACTCTAAGCTGATACAGCCACTGTGGAAAACAGTATGGAGGTGCCTCAAAAAATTAAAAACAGAAATATCACACAACTCAGTAATTCCACTGCTGGGTATTTACCCAAAGAAAATGAGAACACTAATTTGAAAGATACATGCCCCCCGATTTTTACTGCAGCATTATTTGTAATAACCAAATTCTGGAAGCAACCTAGTGTGCATCAATAGATGAAAGGATAAGGAAGATACGGTATATTGCTCAGCCATAAAAAAGAATGAAATTTTGCCATTTGTGAAAACATGGATGGACCTAGAGGGTATTATGCTAAGTGAAATAAGTCAGAGAAAGATAAATGTATGAGTTCACTTATGTGGAGTCTAGAAAACAAAATAACACACACAGATACAGACTCAGAGAGAATAAACTGGTGGTTGCCAGAGGGAAAGGGGTAGGAGGATGGGTGAAATAGATGAATGGGATTAAAAGGTATAAACTCCCAGGTATAATAAATCATGGAGATGAAAAGTACAACATAGGGAATATAGTCAATAATACTGTAATAACTTTATATGCTGTCAGGTGGTAACTACACTTACAGTAAGCATTGCACAATGCATATCATTGTTGAATCACTATGTTGTACACCTGAAATTAACATAACATTGTATGTTAATTATACTTAAAAAAATTTTAGAAATCTGAGTGGGAAGGGTCATAAAAACCCCCAGAATCTCTAAAGGAAAATAGTGGCATAACTGACATAAAAATTTAAAAGCTTGCATGGCAAAAGAATTCACAAATCAAGTCAAGGCATGGAGAAAATATGTCATATTTATAATTTCATATATATACTACTATAGTGTGTGTATAAATATATACAATATACATATACAATATCCATATCCAGCTCCAATGAGGACCAAGAGAGAGCCAACCAACACAGTAGAAAACAGGCAAATGATTTGAACTGAAAATTCACAGAAGGAAAATGCCCCAGAAAGATATAAAAAGATGTCCTGTCTCATTAGTAATGAGAAAATGCAACAAATAACCTCTTAACAACAGAATAAGCAAATACAAAAATCAAATAATAAAAATATGAACAGCACAAACTAGACCACTGGATGTATGAAGAACACCCTACATGCAATAGAACATATATTCTTAATGAAAGCACATGGGATGTTTTACTAACACTGACCATATGTTAGATCATAAATAAGCTACCACAGATTTCAAAGAACTGAAATCACTCAGAAAATGTTTTCTAACTTCAGTGGAATTGGCCTAAAATTCAGTAACAAAAACACGAGAAAATACCCATCGTATAAAGTACATACCACTATAACTCTAAACAAATCATGAATAGAAAAAACAAGACCTATCAAAACATTAGGGCTGTAGTTGAAGGGAAATTAATAGCTTAAAGAAAATGTTGGAAATATAGCAATTTATACCCAAAGAGAGTAGAAGGAAAGAAATAATAAGCAGACATAAATGAAGTAGAAAACAAACATTAAATACAAAAAATCAACAAAAGTTGGATCCTTGAGAAGACTAAAAACTAATGGCCTTCTAGCAATATTAAGAGAGAAGGCACAAATTTCTAGTATCAGGAAATATTTCTTAATCACTATAGATCTTACAAAGTAAAAAGAAAATAGAGCACAAAAGAGAAAAATCATCATCATGTCAATGAATCCAGAGGAAGTATTTGGCAAAACTCCATACCCATTCATGATGATAATATTTAGTAAACTAGAGAGAAGGGAAACTTCTAAATTAAATATATATATGTATAAATAGCAAAAGAAAACACTACCACAAACATTATACTCAACAGTAAAACATTAAAGGGTTTCCCTCTTAGGCTTGGAAGAAGACAAAAATGAAACCTGGTATCATTATTTCCTTTACATTTTACTGAGGGCCTAACCAATGCAATAAAGGAATTTTAAGAAATAATAAATGTCTAAAGATTAAAAAGAAAAAAAAAATCACATACATGGTATGTGTTAGAAAATTTGGAATAATCCAGACAAATTATAAGAAAAAGTAGATTTTAGTAAGGTCACTGAATACAAGCCAATATTAAAAAAAATCAACAATTAGCAATTGCTATACACACACATCAAATATCTAGAAGTAAAATTAAGAAAAATACGTAAGACTCGGGTAAGAAAAATACAACCCCTTACTGAAACAAAGACATAGGTACATACTCATGTACCCATATGCCTATATACATACATATATTCACCATGTTCACAGGTTGGAAGAATATTATAAAGATGTTAATTCTCCCCAAATAAGCTATAGTTTCAATGTAATGCCATTCAAAATCCCAACAGACACTCCGATGGAAATTGACAACTGATTTCTAAAATATATATGGAAATATAAAGGGTAAAGAACAGAGATGACAATCTTGAAGGAGAACAACAAAAAATCCTCAACAAACATGATGGAGAGCATACATTCAGAGATCAAGATTTACTATAAAGACAGAATGAAGACCATGTGCTGTTGGTGTGAAAACAGACAACCAGACTCATGGAACCCAGAAACAGAACCACAGACAGAACCCCCTAATTAAAATGCAGTGTAGGGGGGGAAAAGATGTCCTTTTCAATAAATGTTACTAGTCACTTGGATATACATATAAAGGAAAATATCCATGTTGATCCTTACCTCAAGGCACATACAAATATCAGCTCTCTAGAGTGGAGAAGATATCTGCAATATGGTATTTGACAAAACACTCACAGAATATATAAGAAACTTAAAAACCACTGCTTGCTTAGAAAGCATATACTAAACACAGCATTCTTCTATATTTCTTTTATTTTACAGATGGCACTAGCTTTTCATCCTTCCTTCGTATACCAGAGTAAAACCCTGGCGTTTTCATTGTTTATTCTATTTCTGTAATTCTATATATTTAGTCATTCAATAATGTTTGTCAATTCTATCTTCTCAATGTCCTTCACTTTGCCTTCTTTCTATACAGATTGTCTTTTCAGTTTTTACTTCCAGAGAAAATTCTCATAGAATTTACTTGGAAGTTTTCACATAAGAGGATTTATAAACCATAGTGTTATTAGAAATAAAATGAAGACATGAAACATTTTGTCTGTGTACTTACGTTAGAGGTCTCTGAGTTGCAATGATATAATCTGGTCTTCCATTTTTATACACTAAGCGTGCATTAGACTGAATCCAGGTCCATCGATTTTCTTTGGTAAGAAGTCTGAATACTATCATGCCACTCTCTCCAGTCTTAATCACTAAAATCAAATACAAAAATTATCAAACCCCAAATCAACATATTAAAGAAAGTCTCTGAAACACAGCCCGTCTAACATACTTTTGGATGTGTTTCATTTATCACCAGAGGTGGTACATGTCTTGACAACTTTTAAAAACAGTATGTTAAAAAAATGCATGGAAATAGTTCTTCAGAGTTGATTTTTTTTCTATTTCAGACTAAATTTATTATTTAGTAGGTTAAAGGGAAGATTAGGTCAGAAACCCCTGGTAACACATTAAACTATAGAGAGAGTATCCAGTTTGGGGAAAACACAAAGATAAAACCTATTTTCATTTTAAAAAGGGAATATTTCTGTCATTTATGCTTTAAAATTGTGTAATAAAATACTAATCTATATTAACAGATTTATAAATTAGTGATGCCATTCAAAATGCTATTAAAATTGAGCAAAACATTGACAAAATGGTCATTTTCATAGTAATTAAACTACTATATTCTTGTGTGGCAGCTGTAGAGCAGTTAATAAAGAGTGTAATTCAGGTTAATCATAATGGTATGACACTGAGTGTAATTTATTCAAGGAGTTGCCTTAAACACATTATGTGATATTCTGAAATATGTACTAGAACATATGCCATTTTCCAGGCATGTGTATAAGGAAATATAACTTACTCCGGATATGGTACTCAGCACAATAAAGCATATCAGCAGCATGAATAAATTGATATCCTGATCCTCTCATGCACAACTCTGCTTCAGTATAGCCTAAAACAAGTTTTCCTCTGTTTAAAAAAAAAGGTAAAATAAGAAATTGGTTATATGCCATTTTCTGCACTGTTTTCCTTGACATTCAGAATTTTACATTAGCAGGTAGAAACAATTAACCACATTCATGTAACTGCTTTCTTTTGTTTATGGCTGTTAATGTCAGTTTTAGATGGTTTTCTTCTCCTGAATAAAGAACACGAAAATTAGCATGGTTAAAGAGGAATCTAACAGAATAGATTATGTAAATAAAACAAAATCTTTAATAAAAATGTACAATGCTTATACTCCATTTTGAGGGGCAAAGTTTTTCAAACCTGTCTGCAATCCCATATTAGAAGAAAAACAATGATACATTTTGATAGGATATGAATGCTAATATCACAGTCTACTTCAGAATTTTCTGAAAGTTACTAAACTTCTAGGGCTAAAAATCAAGTAAAGTTTGTATGTTATAAAAATGTAAAACAAGCCAACAATAAATGTCATCAGGATACTGAATCTTAATAATATAAGCAATTCATCTTCATGATACACAAATTGTGACAAGTATTGTAAAAAATTATAAGATGATCTGTGAGCCTGATGAAATTATTTTAAAAGGCTATACTGACAGAGTATGAAGTAACAGCTCACATAATAATAAACATTATAAGCTACACTCTATGTTTTACGTGCAAAGAGATTTACTGCAACAAACATTTAATGAAATAAAACTGCAAAAGTTTTACTTACTTGGCATCACAAGCAGTGGGTGTAAAGTCTAGTTTGTGTTTGGTTCTGAAGATGAAATTTTTGGTTCGGATCTCCAGGATGGATGGTGGCTGAAGGGGAGTCGCTATGGCAAACAAAGCCAACTGAGGTGGTAGTACTGATCCATCTTTCCCTTTCTTGTTCTGTCCATGAAGATACTTTAACCTGCCTTGGAAATTCATTGCCTTAAAAAACCAAAACCAGTTCATTAAAATTAACACTTTAAAACTGTTCATTTCAAAAGGCCTAATCGTGGCCATTTCCACTCTTGGTAATTCCATAAAAGTTCCTGAGGCTGACTAATGCTATTTTCATGCCTTTCTCCACAGGAAGCCCATTACAACAATCCCCAAAAGTCAAACGAACACTATCTTAAAAGGGCTGACAAGGGAATTGTCACAACAAAATTACCTGTGTCACTTTCTGAGCTCACAAGTGCCCTGTCATTCACACCTAGCATACTAGTCCCCCCTCCCCTTGGCATTCGGTACCTACACTTCCTCAATGAATGAACAGTGATAAAGTCATTAAGTACACATTAATTTTCAAATTCAGATGAGCTATAGTCCATAGCTCACTGTCTGTTTCATAACTCATGGTAATCTTTTATATAGAGATAAAATGCAATTTTATTAAAACGCTACAATGAATAATAAAATTCACGTAAAGAATGTAGAACTCTATTAACAGTAAAGGGCACTTTTAGAAGACAGAGGAAACAAAGACAATTTAAATGTGAACATGATCAATTTAATTGCTTAAAAGTGTATTAAACAGGCTGAGGGATGATTCTGATCTCAATATATGATAGCAACACAAAGAAGACAAGACCCAATGATATAAATTCCATCTCAGAAATACGTATTAACTGAACATCAGTACTAGGAAGACTATCTCAAAGCACAATTCTACCTCTGGGTCAGCAAAATTATCTTCAGAAATAAACACATCAACAAAATTCAGTTTGCTAATATTTAAGATTTTATTATCTATTTCAAACTCCTGATAATTCACAAAGGTAATGTGGATCATGCTTTCCGTTCTCTTCTTCTGTACCCAGCGGAATGCACTATCTTAAGGACAAAGACCACTACCACCTCAAGTAGCCTGCTAGAGCTGCACGTTCAGCCTGCCCAACGGCACCTCACACCACGTGACAATTCTGCAATCACGAATATACAACCATTTTTCTAGGTGGCAGTTACTGTAGCTATGTAGAAAACACCATGATAATTTTTCTGTCTGGCAAGGATTAAATCCGAAGAGGGTAAGCATTCTGTTGCTAAATAGGGCTACAAAGTTCTCAGTCGCATACATTAAAAAAGTCCTAAAAATAGGCAAAATACAAGGTTCTATGTTATTTCACTCAGTCTTTGTTACTACATCCTACAAGACTGAGATTTTGAGTTATGGAAGATACTGGAAATCTGAAAAAAGTTATCTTTACTTCCCATTATGAAATTATTTTAATAAAGGAGTTTTAAAAATCATACTTGAATCTAACCAAAGAAAATGGTTTCAGTTTTCTTTTTTGCTTTCTGAAAATTAATAATAATTGCCAGTATCATAAGATTTTGCACCTTACCAGAAAACCAGATGAATTATCCAGGAGACATCTGAGTCGGCACACAAAGCTCCTTTCCATAAAGGAAGAGTTTTCTGGAGGAAGCTGGTCTGGGGTGTAACAGCCTACTGCCTGTGGCAGGCCATTAGCCTCTGTAGAAATAATAGCAACATAAATTTATGTGTCATTTTGCTGTATAATCAAGTGTTTGGATAGCTGAAATTTGTGTTAATTTCTAAACTGGATTCTATTCTGAATACAAAAAAGGAATAATCATTTTCAGAAGAGTAGCTTATGAAAAGAAACTAAAATGTACAGAGTATCACTTCTACTACATACTTTATTCAGTTTTGTTTTTATATCTGTTGTCAACAATATCCATATTTTCTAATACTTTTTATCTTAACACTTTCATAGACTTCTAAATGCATTGTATGTATGTTAATTACACTTCAATAAAAAATAAAAAATAAATTAAAAAAATAACATAAAAAAGCATTGCACTGAGACAAGCTTTTATATACTTGCATATTCCAGTTTGCTTTTTTATTTGGTCCATTTTACAGACAGAACAATTTATACATACTTGAGTATCAACCTTACATATTTCTTCCAATCTCTCTCAATAGTCTAAGTGATTTTTATAAAATATATTGCTGAAAGGGGCACCTAGATGATTCAATCCCGTTAAGCATCTGATTCTTGATTTCCACTCAGGTTGTGGTCTCAGGGTGTAAGATCAAGCCCTGTGTCTGACTCCGTGCTCAGCAGGGAGTCTGCTTTTCTTTCTCTCTCTCTCTCTCCCTCTGCCCCTTCCCCCACTGACATACTCTCTCTAAAAAAGTACATAATTTTTTTAAAATCACCACACTATCATTTGCATTCTTACCATCAATTTTTTGTCCAGAGTCTGTACACTGTGAAGGGTTTAATGTCCAGTGTAGCTGACGCTGAAATTCACCTCGGTCTTCAGTATGAATAAGTTCATATACGCTCTGATGTATGACGTCAGACTAAAGAAAAAGGATACAAGGAAACTTTTTTAACGTACTGATTAAAAAAATGTGGCTCACTGAATTAATTTCAAAATGTAGCTAGATTACTGGGTGCTTGTCAGTGGTGATGAATGCACATCAGATGGTCACAAAGCTCTCCAGTCATCCTGATAGGAAAAGCCAGAGAGAGGGGAGCACTGTAACTACTCAGCCAAAAGTTATCTGCCATCACTTTCTTACCTGAATGCTTTTCAGTCAAGTAGGTCACCTCCTCACTCCTTAATTGCAACACATTAAATTCTGCTCATTTTTATCCATTTATTGATTTTTTAAATTTAAATTCATTATGTAACATATAGTACATCAGTTTCAGATGTAGAGTTCAGTAATTCATCAGTTGCAATATAACATCCAGTGCTCATCACATCACATGCCCTCTTAAATGCCCATCACCCAATTGCCCCAGCCCTCCATCTACCTCCCCTCCAGCAACCCTCAGTTTGTTTCCTGGAGTTGAGAGTCTCTCATGGTTTGTCTCCCTCTCTGATGACTTCCCATTCAGGTTTCCCTCCCTTCCCCTATGATCCTCTGCATGGTTTCTTATATTCCACAATGAGTGAAACCATATAATAATTGCCTTTCTCTGATTGACTTATTTCGCTCAGCATGATACTCTCCAGTTCCATCCATGTCGATGTAAATCTAAGTATTCATCCTTTCTGATGTCTGAGTAACATTCCATTGTACGCATGCGTGTGTGTGTGTGTGTCTATCACATCTTCTTTATTGATTTATCTGTCGATGGACATCTGGGCTCTTTCCACAGTTTAGCTATTATGGACATTGCTGCTATAGACATTGGGGTGCATATGCCCCTTCGGATCACTACATTTGTATCTTTGGGGTAAATACCTAGTAGTGCAATTGCTGGGTCGTAGGGTAGCTCTATTTTTAACTTATTTTAAATCCTATTTCTTTCACAAAACCATGTCTGAAAATCCAGTCATCTTAGACTTCTCTGAAGCTTAAAAGTATTATGTGTTTCTTTCACTATCCTCTAATGATTTTCTTTATATTAAATTTTTACTTCTGGTACACTCCAGAAGAGTAAGGGATTATGCCTTGACCAGCTTAGAATCCCTCCTCCACTTCTTGCCTCTCAGCAAGTCAGACTTTGTGGCAGGGCCAGGTTCCACTATCTACCTAGTTTAGCTATTTAGACTTAAATTTCCCTGTGAATTTAATCTAGCATTAAACCATCTTGATGCCATCCATTACCCAATTGCCACAGTTCTCATCTAAAACACAGACTGCAGCATACACATTCCCTTAACAAAAACTCTTGCAGGTTTCTATTGTATATATGACATAAACTTCAGACTATATAACACTGCAGACACTGCTATTCAAACCAGCAGCCTTGGCATCACCTGTGAGCTTGTTAGAAATGCAAACTCATAGGCCCCACTCTGACCTACTGAATCAGAGTATCTGGAACTGAGGCCCAAAGATTTTAGAGTTTTACAAGTGAGTCTTAGACACATTAGAATTTAGGAAATACTGATACATAAGAATAGCTAGTATTCATGATCCAGCAATTGCACTACTGGGTATTTACCCCAAAGATACAAATGCAGGGATCTGAAGGGGTACGTGCACCCCGATGTTTATAGCAGCAACGTCCACAATAGCCAAACTGTGGACAGAGCCAAGATGTCCATCGACAGATGAATGGATAAAGAAGAGGTGGTATATATATACAATGGAATATTATGCAGCCATCAAAAGGAATGAGATCTTGCCATTTGCAATGACGTGGATGGAACTGGAGGGTGTTATGCTGAGGGAAATAAGTCAATCAGAGAAAGACATGTATCATATGACCTCACTGATATGAGGAATTCTTAATCTCAGGAAACAAACTGAGGGTTGCCGCAGTGGGGGGTGGGGTGGGAGGGATGGGGTGGCTGGGTGATAGACACTGGGGAGGGTATGTGCTATGGTGAGCGCGGGGAATTGTGCAAGACTGTTGAATCACAGATCTGTACCTCTGAAACAAGTAATGCAATACATGTTAAGAAAAAAAAAAAAGGAAGATAGCAGGAGGGGAAGAATGAAGGGGGGGAAATCGGAGGGGGAGATGAACCATGAGGGACATGGACTCTGAAAAACAAACTGAGGGTTCTAGAGGGGAGGGGGGTGGGAGGATGGGTTAGCCTGGTGATGGGTATTAAAGAGGGCACGTTCTGCATGGAGCACTGGGTGTTATGCACAGACAATGAATCATGGAACACTACATCTAAAACTAATGATGTAATGTATGGTGATTAACATAACAAGAAAAAATTTTAAAAAATAGAATAGCTAGTATTCAAGTGTACTTACAAAACTGTTCTCAAATTAGATGTTCTTGTCCTTCAAATATGACAAATACCTTACCACTCCATTTATGCACCATTTATTCAATAACATTAAACAAACTAAACATGTTCATCTCTTAAAGCATTTCCAGTCTACTGTTTACAGTACTTGTATCTTTTCTTTCCTGTGTTCCCGCCACAACTGTCCACCTGTCTAAATCTTATGCTTTCTTTAGATTAGCTTAAATACCATTTCCTTCAGGAAAGCTTCCATAATCAGCTTGAGTCCGAATTAAAGGTATGAGCCATGATATTTTTGCCTATACCTTTACATATCACCTCATTCATTTCATAGTTGCCATATGCCCTCTGGTATCCGTAACCAATGTGACAGCAAATATTCTCTTGTCTGCCCGCCCCTCTCCCCTGATCCAAATCCTATCTGCCCCCAACATGAATGTTTCTTATATATAAAAAAACAATCTCCATGAATCTCATGAACATATAAGAAAATTGTAATGTAGTAAATTATTAATTATATAAAAATTATTAGCTACAAATATATAATTTTATTCTATAGCATATTTTAATTGACATTTTATATATACAAATTATCATTTATATCCCTAAAACATATGACAAATAAAAAGTAATTTTCTCAAAAAAAAATTTTTTTTTTACATGGCCTGAGAAAAATATACTTACCTGCTGAAACCCTAGGTAATCTTGTATGGTAGAAGAAGCATAAAAGACCAAAGCATCTGTGGTGACAACCAGCACAAAGCCATTGAGAGCCTACAAGGAAAAAAATTACAAAATTAGTAATGTGACTAAATCACAATATTGCCACTCATAAATACTGACTTCAGTTAAGGCTGTTAGTTTTATTGCTGAAAAATCTTCTCTTTAAAATGGTTAAAATGCTTACATCTCAAACACAGACATTCCATCTACTGTGCAATGAGAGGAATCTATGCATACCTTTTGATTTAGATAAGGAAAAGCTTACAGCTCAACTTAATGCTCAATCACAGCAACTTTAATACAAAATTGGTTCTTCTTCATGCTTTGGATTTTCAGAGATTATAGCTATGTGTACCTGGTAAGTCCCCCCAGGATGAATGGTGGTGGCACCCACCAGGAACTTAAATGTTTAATAATTAACACCTTCACAATTAAGTAGTCTTAAATTTCAGTTGGCAGTAACAGTTACACCCATTTTTATATTTTCTCCTTCTGAAAATATCTTCTTTGTAGAGAAGAGTATCCACTGATCGTATGCATTTTATTTTGTAGAGTGTGATGCTTGTTCAAACAGTCAAATGAATTTAGTACTTTCCAATAAGCTCATTGGAAATAAGCTCATAAGCCAGAAAAACACAAAGATAATTTAAGGTACAATATCACACACTTTTAGACAAATGTTAATTGTCAGAAATTAACTGAAAGCCTTTAAAAAGAATATGTGCGTACCAATTTTATGTATATCTCAAATGATCTTAAATACTATATGGTACAAGGTTATTACTTATACTGAATTATTATTAAATGAACAGAAAGAATATGCTAATTACATATTAATGAAAGAGATTATCATTTTTTAGTCTTAATCACAAAGATCTGCCCTACTTATCTGAAAATCATGATGAGGTTCACTTACTATTTAATATAAAAGAAATAAACTGCAATTGATAGTGTTATTTATAGTTTCAACTGCTGTTAACTCAAAAACGAAGCTACGGATTCTACTAGGCACAGTAGTAAACAGCATGGGCAGAACATGATTAAATAAACGAAAATGACTGAAATTAATAATGGATAATGAAAAGATACAGAAAGTCTTTTTATTTTCATTTTTATTCTTTATATAATAGTCATAAATTTAAGCTAAGCTTGAAGGTAATTATTTTAAATTTTTCTTAATAAAACACTTCAACATTTTATGTATCTCCTTTGTTAAAACTAAAGGAAATGATTTGTCATTAAAAGTTTCATGGCAAGTAGTATACTGTATCTCTGGAAACATTCTCTAAGTCTTAGGGATACTCAGTTGATAATCACATGTTGAAAGTATGAAGTTAGATGCCATTATGGCAACTGTATGTAATGAAATATGCCGTTTTCATATATCTAAATTGCTTCTGGCCATCTCCTCCAGAAGAGATCCCTCCAACCATGGTCCTAGCAAATCATATAATATGCGATGCTTCCTATTGGAAACTAGTTTACAAGTGATATCCAATATAATTCAAAACAGATGCATTTATTTTAAATACCTAAATGTTTCCAATTTTCAGATAATTAAAAAGTGACACTAGTCTTGCATTAGTATTATTTTATTCTCTATCCTTTACATAGAATATGTTTACAATTTGCCTAAATATTCTAGGACGGAAAAAATCATTGGCCCATAATTTAAACTGCTTTATCAAATGTTAAGCATTCCATATTTGTTTATTTTCACTTGAAATAAAGGACTTCCTTATTACTTTACTCCATAACCCAAGGTGTGTGTTTAATCACATAAAGCAGCAATTATAAAAATGTTTTCCTATGACCTGAATAAGGAGCCTTTATGTTTCAAGCTATTATATACATAAAAATCCTCAGTCAGGGATAAGAAGAGGACTCCTGCTTGAATATATTTAATTTGTTTAACCCAATGGGGGCAAAAGTTAATTTTCACAATTACAAAAATAATAAAAAATGTTATAAATTGTTGGGTTGCACATAAGGATTTTCAGAATGAATTAATGGAGTTACTAAAAGTTGCAGCTACTTTCTACATGATGGCAAATTAAGTTCTTCACTCCGTTCACTGGGTGGAACTGAAAATGAATATGTAATAGTAATAGCACATATCACACCACACATCTTCATTCTATCTGTTTTTCAACAAAATAAATGCCTGAGAATTTTAGTTAAGAATCAAGCATCGTATTAGTTCCAAGAAATAGAGCAAAAAAAATAATAAAATATATTTTTAAAAATTAAAAAAATTAAAATATTCTCTGAGTTCTAAAACAAAAATCAGGGCTTCTAGTTGTTGAGATAATCTTTAGCATGTTGATAAGACACAGCCCATAGCTAAGAGACAATACAGTTACAAAATACATTGAAAAATAAAATTCAGGTTAAGAACAATTTTGAACGATTAAGTAAAGACAATTAACTGTTTTAATAAAGCTATATTCCTGGAAAAGCATATATAAATTCAATGTCTTAAATGAGAACCTTTAAAATAATCTAGGAGTTCTTGCTAAAGAAATACAACAGGGAGGGGTGCCTGGGTGGCTCAGTCGTTAAGCATCTGCCTTCGGCTCAGGTCATGATCCCAGGGTCCTGGGATCGAGTCCCGCATCAGGCTCCCTGCTCGGCGGGAAGCCTGCTTCTCCCTTTCCCACTCCCCCTGCTTGTGTTCCCTCTCTCACTGTGTCTCTCTCTGTCAAATAAATAAATAAAATCTTTAAAAAAAGAAATACAACAGGGAAATTACTAAGTAGACTTCCAATCTACTTGATACAATTACATTTTTTCATATACTAGCATTACAGCACTATTGCAGTTCAGATGAAAGTGACATGAAACACTGGGTGAGTTCTAAATAAACTGGAGTAACTAAAAGACTGATCCATTAATCTTTCATTTACCATGTCTTTATTATGAGAAACTCTATTTACTAAAATTTACCTGTAGTAAGAATTCTCCTTCTTGCAGATGCAGGTCTTCTCTGAATTTTGTTCTACAGTTTTCCTGGACTTCATTCCTGTCAGCTGGGGAGGACTGTAATGAAACTATGGAGAAAAGGGAAAAAGCAATGATATAGTAAGGAGTTTCTCAAGTAAGTGATTTCAAGGGCTATCATGGAAAATCTCTATGTACATTACAAAGACACAGTCTGAAATATTGTTATCTACTGGTTAAGTAAATAATCCTTTGTCAATGAGTGGTTTCCAAATCAGTGGACAGAGTGCGAAAAATAATTACAAATAATTTAGTAAAAAATAACAAAATAATTTATTAAAAATCAGTTGTGATGAGCTCATTATGATTTTTGGCATATAACTTAAGAGTTTTAAAGAATTGCATGGTGCTGCTGTACAAACTCTTCCCACTCCTATTCATTTACTTATGAGAATAAGGTTCCTCAGAACATAACCTATAAAAAGGATTTTAGTATCTATCTATCTATCTATATCTAAACAGTGAACTTGTAGTGGTGAGGAGAAAGAATCAACCATCAGCCTTATTAAGAAATATATTTCCATTAAGTTTAGAATCCTCCTGTCTAGTTTTAGAGTAAAAAGCAATTAGTATTATTACTAGAGTCTTGTTAAATTTATAAATCAACTCATGGAGATTTTTTTTCCAGTGTTGGTGCTCATTACATCACATGCCCTCCTTAATGTCCATCACCCAGTTACCCCATCCCCCTGCCCCCCTCTCCTCCAGCAACCTTCAGTTTGCTTCCTATGATTAAGAGAGTCTCTTATGGTTTGTCTCCCTCTCTAGTTTCATCTTGTTTTATTTTTTCCTCTCTTCCCCTATGATCCTCTGTTTTGTTTCTTAAATTTCACTTATCAGTGAGATCATATGATAATTGTCTTTCTTTGATTGACTTATTTCGCTTGGCCTAATACCCTCTAGTTCCATCCATGTCATTGCAAATGGCAAGATTTCTTTTTTTTTTTTTTTGATGGCTGCAACTCATGGAGAACTAACATATTTATGATTTTGAATCATTCTATCCTTCTGTTCAAATCTGTATTTTTTGTCCCACTATAGTATTTTAAAGTTGTTCGCAAAACAGATTTGCACATGAATTTTTATGTTTATTCCTATGTATTCCATCTTCAAAAGTGGCTCCTCCTTCATTATTATCTTCTAACTCCTTGTGGGTTATATATATAAGGAGAAGTCTGATACCATGGCGGGATGCTTACTTCTGGAGGTAGCACGTTGCAATGCTTTCTCTCCTCCCCTCCATCTCTCTTCTTCATTGCACACGTGTGTGTGCATGTGTGTGTGTGTGTGTAGTCTGGGAGGCAATACAACTGAAGCGTAATAATAGCTACTGTGTACTTACTTAGAATTTTTCCAAAGCACTCTCAAATATCATTTCATTTAATCTTAGTAAGTGACAGAATTAAGTTCACATCTTAGTTCTGCCATTTACTAAATGTGTAGGCTCTCTAAGTGTATGTCCCAATATGTCAACTGTTAACTGAAAACAAACAACAAAAAACCATCTTGCCAGGTTATTGTGAAGAATAATGAGAATATATGTGAAGTTCCTGGCATACGGCAGCTCAGCAGTTCAATAAATGGTAACTTTAATTATTAGCAGTGTTTCCCAGATCCTATAGACTATCTTGTTATAAAGTATAACCTTTTCAATACAATTACAATATATTTCCATTTTTCTTATCTATTTTTGACCTTTAATATTTAAATAAGAGAAATCATTAAACAAAATGGACTTTGATATTCTTTTTAAGACTATTTCATTAGATTTTTTATTGTGCCAAAGATCTTCTGGCTCGGTGAAAAACGAGATTTATTAATAACCAGATTTACTCTCAGTTTGAGCAAAGCCTCACATATAACACATGTTCATGCTGAAATCTATTTTCTGGTAAATCAATGCATGTGTCACACTGCAATCTTATGCCAAGTTCTTGCCTTTGCAGAACCTGAAACACACCGCTTTTAAAGAAGAGGCCAAAAGTTTGGCCTCTGAATGTAACAATTTCAAAAGGCCAGAGAACATATTTCCTTAGGCCAAAAAAATAGTTTGAGGTACATAAATTAGTCTAACAGTTAATCAAGATCAAAGGAAATGCTTAATATTTCTCATTGAAAAGGAGAAGAGAAAAAGGTCTTTTCTCCCTTCCTATTCTGCTGCTGCTTGCTTTCAAATGGCCAAATTTGCTTGAATGCACTAAAACGTCATAATGTCAGGGTTAACTACACTCTGTTACTTTCCCAAAAGCTCCAGTGTGGGCACCATTTAAGAGTTAAAGCAAATATCCATAAGATTTACCATTAAAAAGAAAACAACAAAATCAAAAACCCTCACATTGCAGAAAGAAGCAAAGTAATTGTAAAAATGGATAGATGTTACTAGTATCAAATTTTAAAATGTCTACATTATCTTATTAGGAATCTTTTAAAATTAATATTTAATGAATAGAATTGATGTCAGTTCCAACTAGAGTTACTGGACCACTGAGACTATTCATCTCAGAGTAATTTACGATTTGTTTTTGGCCTTGTATTGGGGATATTGGCCAACACAATTATACATCAGACAGAATCTGCCTTGAGTTGGGAATATAAGTTAGGAAATAAGAACTAGAAAAGAAAGTCAAAACATTAAATAGCACAATGGGATTTCATTAAAGTCTTGAAGGAACTTGAAAGAAAAAATAAGGAGAACAAACTCTTTTTTAAACAACAACGCTTACAATTCTAAATGTTGGGAGGTTAAATATTTAATAGTGTAAGTAGGAAAACTGACAAGTGCATATTAAGGAAGGATCACTGGAGAGTTCTTCCAAAAATATTTCTGTTGCTCTTATGTTCAAGGTTAATAAATAGTAAAGGATTTAAGTAAATACTGTGCAAAGATGAGTCCAGGAAAGATGAATTCCCTTAGCATTCTCACCTTAAAAATACACCAATATGACTTTTTAGAAATCTTATTTTATGTCAGGGCCTTTTGACCCAAACTGCAATTTTTGCCCCTCCACAAAGTTTTGCCTCTATTTCTTGACCTCCTACCACCTTTCCCTTCTCCTTCTTTTTTTTTAAAGATTTATTTATTTGACAGAGAGAGACACAGCGAGAGAGGGAACACAAGCAGGGGGAGTGGGAGAGGGAGAAGCAGGCTTCCCGCTGAGCAGGGAGCCCGATGTGGGGCTCGATCCCAGGACCCTGAGATCATGACCTGAGCCAAAATCAAGAGTCAGATGCTTAACGACTGAACCACCCAGGCGCCCAGACCTCTCCCTTCTTAAAGTTGGTAAAACCACCTTAATACTAGTCACTTTCATGTATACATTTCTTGCCTTGATTAGAAAGCAACAGAAGAGGAAGATAACATGGGGTACTGTTAACCAGTGTCCTTCCTACCAAGTAAGTGGCCTGAAATAATTTCCTTAATAATATGTGATACTTACTGAGCACACACTGTATGCCAACAACTTTCCATATATTAGATCTTATTAATCTTTATAATAATATCCTACGAGACTGGTATTGTTTTGTCCTTTCAATGAAGCTGAGACTTAGGTTAAGAAATGGTCTCCAGGTCAGAGAGTCTGAAGTAGTGGAGCTAGATTAAACCCAGGTAGCCTAACCCTACGTGTTCACGCTATGATTAACCAACTGCTGGACTCCTCCCCTATGCCAAACACACTTGACCTGTAGTGTCTTCATCTGTATGTGAGGACAGTGATACCTCTGGAGACACATTCTTGTTAGGGCTAAAATCAGATGTAGAGTACCTCAGTAATGCCTGGAAGCCACAATTTGCAGCCCAGGATAGAGATAGATAATGGGCTAAATGCTGAGTTGATATACCTTCAAACCTTTTTGAAAAGCTGACACTAAAAACAAGAATCTATTAGGACTGCTATGATGTCTATACAACATAGATTTGACAGTACTTCACAACTTTAAGTTGTTATAAAAATTACATGCATAATCAGATGCACAGGACACTTTAAACATTGCATCACTGGAACTAAATTCACGACATTTTCTAGAAACAAAATGTAATATTTGAAAGTAAGTCACAGCCAATTCCGCTACTTGCGAATCATTTGCTGAAATAAACATTTGTTAAAATCTTCCTCATCTGCAAGAACACCACACCTTCCAAAATACAACAACCTGACTTTAAACAGTCTGTGGAATATTAAGATAATAAAGCATTGAAATATTTCAACTATTTCCTCATTGAGAGCTCAATGAAGCAATTATACAAGAATTTAATCTAATTGATGAAGGAATCTAGAATGTAAATATTATCAGAGCATTATCAAATGGTCATTTTACCAACTGATTCAAATCTTACTCCCACAAGTATTTAACCATATCCATTTCCTATATGACAGTTTCCTTCCTTATACATCTAAGCTTGGATTTCCACTTCTCCCTACAAGCCAAATATTTCCTCTTTGAAAAACATGCTCTGAACTGTTCAACAGAGAAATTCCTGAAGGAGAAATACTGGCATGTGGTAAACTATATTTTGTATGTTACTATAGTTCTCGATTAAACAGAAAGATGACAATATCTTGCCAGGAAAAAGCATAACACTTTTAAATCTCTTTGTGTTGATATAAATTCAATTTATTTTATAATAATATTTATCATCCCCTTTATTACTTCTGCCAGAAAAAGTTAAATTCCATTGCCACGGTGATATAAGCATAAAAGCAAAGCTATCACTATAAAATTCAACCACATAAACTTCTATAAATTAGAAAGAGTTAAGTAATGCAGTATTTCTCAAATATAAGGAAAACGGTCCTAGCTTAGTCCAGGATAAATTAGTATTTACAAATAAATTCCAAATAATATATTAAGTGTACCTAATGAGAGCTTCTTCTACATACTTTGGGGTAAGAGAGAGATATTTCATTTCAACACAAAGTTTTCATTTGTTTGTAAATCAAGTGTTCTTTTGAGGGGAAGAAGGAAGAAACTGAAATTAAAGAAAACTATACTACATTCTAAGTTTCTAGGACACAAAGATTAGGTCTACACAGTTTACCCAATAGTTTCTGATGATATTGACAGATTTTTTTTTTCCTACCTAGAAATTTCTAATCACCAAGGCAGAATGAAGGTAAATTCAGTTTTTAAAAATGCAAATGTTAGTTTATACCTTTATGAATGAATGTAGGTTGCATAACTGGTAGTTTACGTTCTTTTTAGCAAATCTGAAAAGCACCATTTTAAAGCTGATTAAGTCCTTAAAAGTTAGACTTATTCCTGCTCTCAATTAAGTGGAAACCAACTTCCGAAGATGTTTAACATTTTCCCAGTTTTACATTTCATTATACACAATTCTACTGTAACTGTGATAGGTCATTGAATTAACAGAACCAACAAGAGCAGTTAGTTTACCTGTTCAGTGGGGAATGAGTTGCATTGAGCTTTCCACATATACAAGAGTGGAATTCAAACTGCCTTCTGTAGCAGACTTTAATCAAGTAGAGCAATGATTCTCAAAATTTCACAGACATTAGAATCATAGGAAGGCTATGGCTATTAAAACACATTGCTGCACTTCACTCTCTAAAATTTCTGATTTAGGAGATGTAGGACGGGGCCTTACAGTCTGCATTGCTAACAACTTCCCAAGTGATGCGGAGGACCAGGTGCCATATTTTATGAACCAGTGACTTTGGAAATTTACGATTTTGGAAATAACTTACAAGTGTTCCAGATCTCACTGCCTTATTATTTTCTAAAATTATCATTCTCTGCTTAAAGAGTGCTCTTATTAATATGAGTGTCTTCAGGAAATTACTCAATGCCAATTTTATAAAGATCAAAAGGGAAGCATATAATTTAAGACCAAAACAAAAAATTAAAAATTCTGTATGTATGTTACAGCAAGTAGCACACTGCCCAGAATTTATATCCTCACCAAAGTAAGGCATGTCACCTCTACCTGAACAAATTGTCTAGATGTGTGTGCCGCTTCAGAAAAAGGAAACAATATGGGGAAATACATTATTACGTATTATGTTAAAAGGCTAAAAAGTTAATTAGCAAATTTCCATCTCTAAGTCAAAATACAGAATTAACTCAAGAGATTGTCAGATGATATGAATACCAGGTCTGAAAGGCCTCTATGCATATTCCACGGTGACCACAAGATCATCCATTAAAACACGTAAAATATCAGTATTCCGCAAGAAGTAATTATAATTTATGTGACAAATTTAATTATAAAATTGACTTTTCACATCTCATTTTTTAGGATAAATCCACCACAAACTTAAAGCATGGGGCACACAAGCATTCTTACTGTCCATGTTGAGAGGATGAAGACCCTGGGCAACAGTGAGGTTAAAGGTCGTATCGAAGGTCACAGGATTAACCTCTATGTCTCCTGCCTGCCAGTGCTTTTGTTACAGGACAATCTCCCTCCGTCATGCTAAGATAAAGAGAAGGAATGCTGCCTCCGTAACAGAGACCAGACATATGACACTAGACACTATCAACAATCCAGCTGACAAAAGAGTATCTGTAAAACTGACCGTAAAAGGCACCCCACATTGTATGAGAAAATTTAAGGCTAGAAGAAACCAGAATAATTCAATACAATTTTAGGCTAAATTGATTCAACGTGACTACTTATTTCCCTTCTCAACTGCCCACTGGAAACACCTGAATGGTTTTCTGGCTTCTATGGACAATCAAGGACCATAATACTACTCCTGTAGCATTATGATTTTTTTTTGTATGGACTTTAATTTCACTTTAGTTTATATTTTCTTGCGCAATTTTCTTTTGACTCTCTAATTTAAGAACTTGAAACACCAAATGAAGGCATCTTTATGCAAACTATCACCTCAGCACACTTTTATATTCTGTATACACACAGATTTGCTTTCCTCTACCTCTGCTCATCCTTAAAACATCTCATCTCTAGTATTTTTTCTCTTATTCTGTATGTTCTCCTCTGGAATATCTTATTCACTTTCATGATTTAGAATATTATTCCCACTATGTTACAATGACTCCAAAATCTAAATCTCCAGCTATGAATAAATGAATTTGAGTTACTGATTAAAAATGGTTGATCAAAAAGTAGAAAAACTATAAGAGCATGATTTAAAAATAAGACATAAACATGATTACTAAGTAAAATGATTAGTGGTAACATAACTGCATTTTATTACAGGCTTTAAAGTGATTAATTTTCTACTCTATGTGAATACAGTTTCTAAAACACTATAACAGAAAGATGTTGTAGATTTCCATTAACCAGATCAAAAAGCCACACAAAAAATCAAACAAATTAACTATAGGGGGGGAAAGGAAAAAATGCTAAAAGTTGGCTGGCTTTAATATTACCGCAATGGTAATCCTCCTTTTAAAAAAAAGGAAGCTAAAGGCATCAATTTATGTTCACCTGGAACTGTTCATGATCAAGCGATTAAGGATCACAGAGATATATATAACACTAGGTAATGATCAAAGAGAAAATCCATTAAAAAGCAGTAAATTTTAAGAAGGAAAAAAGCAAAACATAATATAAAGGGTATAATGAGTGCAGGTTCAGTCTGAATCTTTGATATATACTTGTCATTGTGTTTTTTGAAAATACTTGTCAAAGCAAATGAATACTCAGCGATGGAAGTATTCTATATAAAATATCATAAAATATTACATTTATTCATAGCATCTGGGGCGCCTGGGTAGCTCAGTTTGTTTAGCATCTTACTCTTGATTTCAGCTCAGGTCATGATCTCAGGGTCGTGAGATCAAGCCCTGCATCCAGTTCTATGCTGAGTGTATAGTCTGCCTGAGATTCTCTCTCTCCCTCTCTCTCTGCCCCTCCACTGCTGCTCATGCTCTCTCTAAAAAAAAAAAAATTCATAGTATCTAATGAATCTTTTAAGTTAGACTATTTGAAGAAAAGAGAAATTAAAGTCCTTATCCAAAGAGATCATATTATTAAATGTAAGAGCCAGGATTTAAATACTACTTCAACTAGACTCAATAAGAATATTCTACTATTCTTTTTATTCATCCATGTTTCAATTTGCATAGATTTGATGGATAAAGTCATGCATTAAAATTTAAAAGAATCTTTAGGGCGCTGGGTGGCTAGGTTGGTTAAGCGACTGCCTTCGGCTCAGGTCATGGTCCAGGAGTCCTGGGATCGAGCCCCACATCGGGATCCCGGCTTGGCGGGGAGCCTACTTCTCCCTCTGACCCTCTCCCCTCTCATGCTGTTTCTCTCTCTCTCTCTCTCTCTCAAATAAATAAATAAATAAATAAAATCTTTAAAAAAATAAATAAAATTTAAAAGAATCTTTAAATTTTATAGCTTTATTTATGGAAGCTATCATGAATATTATAATTAGTTACATGTCTTAGAATATGAATTCTGGAAAAAAAAATAGGTCAATTATAAAAAAAAGTAGGTAATACCAGAGATAAAAGAAACTCAATACTATATGATGTGCTCATCTTTTAGGCAAACAAACCTACCATAGACATTTCTAGAATTAAGAAATCACATTTGCTGTGATACCATGATACTGAAATTTTTGTAAACTACTTGGTATACAGTAACTTAAAAATTATAGCAATGCAGATAAAATTAGCGTACAAATCCCATGAATGAAAAGCACACATACAAACCCACTAAACTTTATAAAGCTTCAACCCTCAAAAGGGCTTTTTTTTTTTTTAAAGATTTTATTTATTTATTTGAGAGAGAGAGAATGAGAGAGAGCACATGAGAGGGGGGAGGGTTAGAGGGAGAAGCAGACTCCCTGCCGAGCAGGGAGCCCGATGCGGGACTCGATCCAGGGACTCCAGGATCATGACCTGAGCCGAAGGCAGTCGCTTAACCAACTGAGCCACCCAGGCGCCCAAGGGCTTTTTATTTAATTCATTTCTCTGCTTGTTCAAGCTCATTCTTTGCATATATGTTTCTCAAGGTAGTGTTCTGGGTTACACGGACACCAAAACAGGATTGAAATCCAGAGAAACACACAAGCTGAAGATTAATAAACACAATAGCTCTCTTCCGAAAACCTAAATGAACTGGAAATGAACTGTTAAATAACTAAAAAAGGAAGATCAAGAAAAGAACACAGATAATTTTTTAATTTAAAATAAAGTAAACAAAGATCCATGGTAAACAATGAGGTCAAATAAATGTTAGCTCATCACATTATGTAAATTAACTGCTGTCATCATCCCCTCAGAGCATTTTTAGACTTTGTGAATTTAGAACATTCCAATATGTCAATATTACTACACTTTATAAAATGGTGATTGTTTTAAATATGTGTAATGGTTCAAGAATCAGATTTTCCCCTATGTTACTTAGTTCTTTTTAAATTTATTTATTTGAGAGAGAGAAAGCACGAGAGAGAGCATGAGAGGGAAGAAGGTCAGTGGGAGAAACAGGCTCCTTGCCGAGCAGGGAGCCCGACGCGGGACTCGATCCTGGGACTCTGGGATCATGACCTGAGCCAAAGGCAGACGCTTAACCGACTGAGCCACCCAGGCGCCCTATGTTACTTAGTTCTTGAACTAACCAGAAACTGTTCCCTCTAACAGCTGTATAATGCATGAGTTGGGAATTAGAAACTCAGATCCCCAAACTCACTTCTGTCAGGCTTCCTAAAACCTAGACAAAATCATCTCTTTCTTGTTTCTAAGTTTTCCTTTCCACAGATTAAATTTATAGATCTCAATTATAAAGATGTCACAAAGAATAACCCATGGCTTAGATATAATGGAGGAAGTAAAAGACCTCACAGTTAATAATTATATTTTAGTGGTGTAATATGTACTATGAATATTTTATTGAAATAACAAATACTACATGCCCCTGATCCCCACTATTGCCTCACTGAAAGAAAACTTTTCTGCCTCTTCTACTTCATTAGATAATCGTGTCTCAGCAGAGATATGAATTAATCATACCCATGTTTTTAAATTTGGGGATGCTGTCCAAAAGTAAAATAATTTAAACACAACACTTACATAATGATGTGTGTTTTAAAAAGTGGTAACAAGGGGCACCTGGGTGGCTCAGTCGTTAAGTGTCTGCCTTCGGCTCAGGTCATGATCCCAGGGTCCTGGGATCGAGCCCTGCATCGGGCTCCCTGCTCAGCGGGAAGCCTGCTTCTTCCTCTCCCACTCCCCCTGCTTGTGTTCCCTCTCTCGCTGTGTCTCTCTCTGTCAAATAAATAAATAAAATCTTAAAAATAAAATAAATAAAATAAAAAGTGATAATGAAATCTAACTCAAGTTTTTTTATATGCTGCAATTACTCTTACTAAGAATGAAACATTACTATACGGATTCCGATTGGTCAACAAGCCCAATGTCCGCTGTTTGACCTGGGACTAAGAGACACAATACGGTAGGAAACAAGCCTTTCCCTTCATATCAACCAATTTCAGAGGCTGGGCTGTAACCACCCAAATCCTACTCTCCCAGAATAAACTATTATTGATCATAGTGATTAAGTTATTTAAACTTGTTAGTTATTTTCCCTCTCAGAGGTAACATGGTATTTGAGTTTAATACCCATTTTGTGCAAAAAAACAAAACAAAACCTATTTTGTGACTTTAATGCTCCACTTTTCTTTTTAATTAACAAAGGAAGGTTTAATATTAATATTCTAGAATTTGGTGAAGAAGTCTGAACATAATGTTAAAGATTTTAGGTGTTCAGTCTGTATTTCCAGAACCTAAGTCCACACTGACTTGTCAGATCACAGCTCCATTTGGTCATTTAACTGTCCTCAGGTCTGGACTGATCTAATCTGTCTTGAGAGGCAAAAACCGCACTTTACCATGTTTAATCACCAACATTAGAAAACATCAATTTTGGATTTGGGGTATTTATTTTCTAAAACACTAAAGACTCTACAGAGAAACCTCAAAGATACATAATTTTGAGAAGTCTTCAGGGGAAAAGAGAAGGTAACACAGAAGAGCAATATTACTGTGGAAAATGAATAGAATTTAAACAGCTTTTACTATTTTAATTAGTCTCTCATTATTAATATATTGCGGTTATTAATCCTTAAAACATGTCTACATGTGTGCATTGTGCAGAAACTAATAATAAAGTATCAACTTATTCTGGAATTTTTAATCTATCAAATCTACAAAGGGAGTGATTTTTAAAAAAATACTGAGTCTATGTGCACATTCCATCTATGCTGATGAAAATTTTAAAAGTACCAAGATTGCCAGACTGCTGGGAGGTACAAAAGGAGCATCCAACAAAGAAGAAAACAACCAGTGAACCACGAACAAGATAATACCCGTAAAGAGAAGGCAAAGGAGCAAAGAGATAGCTAACGAATGCAAAGGGCAGTACTGATTTGAGAACGGTACAGTTGATACTAATTTGTCCTAAAAAGATGTATGTAGCTTTCACATTTGCATCATTAAATACTTGTACATGTTTCACTGTATGAGCCAGCCAATCAGAGGCCGTGTACAAAATTCTACTGCGATAATTCCATAAAATATTTCTCACATCTGTTTATTTATAGATAGAAAATAAGATAACTGATGGAACCAACAACTATAATTGGCTACTAACAGATTATCTGGAAAAAGCAAAATATTAACAACTTTAAGTTCTAGAACTGTATTTTGAAATACATAATCTAGAATTTCAACATGAATTTTACATTGTTTTTGAGATATGTTAGTGAAATTGAGGTAATAAATTTTTATTGACTGCCTACTATGGGTCAGACATTGTTCTAAGTGCTTAAGATACAGCAGTACACATAATATCCTCAAGGAGTTTCCATTGTAGTTAGCGAAATAGGCAATATATAGTACTTTTAAGTGCGTTAGAAAAACTAAAGCATTATAATATAAAAATGAAAATTTTATAATGATTACTTCATCTGTGGCATACACAGAGTACAAAGTGAAAAATAATTCCTTGAAAATTCTCTTTATTGTCTAGAATATATACAGGTCAAGAGTTTTCAAGGATTAAACAGCCAAAGATTCTCTCAATTATTTCTTCAGTTCAAACCACAACTAGTATCTAACAAAACTTCAAATCTTACTTCCCTTGAAAATGCTAAGTACTGCATTAATAATACTGAATAGGTACATTTTTAAAGGATTTCTCATACTATATTTGTCACAGTTGCTGAGACACTATTAGAGCTATGGAGAGCAGAAATCTTTTCCTCCCCCTTTTTCTTTTTTGTGAATTCAGCACCTGCACTGTGTTTAGAATAAAGTGCAATCTTGAATTACAAGATTTATTATAAAATAATTTTAATCTAATACGGTCGAAGAAACTGCTTCTAACTATACCATAACTGAAAAATAACTAAGTCCTGTTCAAATACTTCAGAGTTATATTTCAGAATGTTCTGATTACTTAGAAAGGGATAAATAATAGTGTACTTAAATCTTAAGTGCTCTTTTCAGACAATCGTAGCAGTAGTCATGGCTCCAGAGTTTAAGAAGATCCACCCAACCTGGATTATTTAAACTCGCAATAAATAGATGTATTTTCTTGGAAAAATATCTATTGTTACAGTAAAACTTGAGTTTCCTTTCTAACAAGATTGTATGATTACTCGTTTATATTGTTCTTTCCGCAGGAATTCACACACCCCCTGTTTGCATCCTGTTATTCACTTAGAGCTTCCCTTCACTTCGCTATACTGTTTCCCTAATAGCGGGAGAGTGGTTTTAACTGCACATAAAAATCCTTGTCAGTCAACATGCTCCAAGTCTCCTCGTTTGCAGCACTTAGTATTTGTTCAGGTCTCAGGAATTACCTTGAAAAATTTATTGTCTCTGTCCTTTCAAAATTTTGCATTACCTTCCTAGATCATGGAGGTCTGGAGAAGACTACGGGATCTTTTCTACTATTTCCCTCACCTTCCATCTAATTCTGTTCCTGTATTGAACAACCTAAGAAACTACTTAGGGTATGCACTCCCACTGAAACCTAAGCAAAACATTTATAGTCTTCCTAAAATTTTGTACATTTGGATTTGTCTTTCTGAAGGCAAAGAAAAAACAATTTTAAGTTATTCAGGCATAATCAAACCCAAGTTAAATCACTGCCTCCAACTCACCAAGGATGCATATGGAAAATACAGGTTCCTTGGTTCTACATAGAAATGACACAGAATCAGCAAAAGAGGAACATGCCCTAGAATGTGCTAAATTTTCCCGGGTCCATAGTCTCTCATGATTCATCTCCCTCTCTGATTTCTCCCCCTTCAGATTTCCCTCCCTTCCCCTATGGAAGGTCAAGGAGTGAGCACTGCATGTGAACAAATGCTGAGGATTGGGACAGCATTCCACAAAGCCGGAGTGGCCTCAAGGTTACAGTCTACAATAGGGGCTCCCAAACGGCCACATGCATCTAACCCCACCACTCAACCAGAGTTTGATTCTGCAGGTCTAGGGTGGGGCCCAAGAGCTGGCATTTCTAACCAGTTACCAGGTGACACTATGGCCACTTATTTGGGGACTACACTTTGAGAACCACAGATCGGAGGAAAGTCTTCAGGACTGCACTATATAAATGAGTCCTAGAAAAGAGAAGTAACTGAGGTATGGTTAGGAAAAACAACATAGGGCATCTAGAACCTGGGGTTCTAGTTCCAGCTCTATCACAAAATGACTATTTAGTTGATAAACATACACACACACCACTGAATACCACACAACCCATCTCTAAGATGAAGGATCTGGTGTAGATGAAAACTGAAAACTCAAAGACTTGATAGATCAGAAAAAATTTAAGTGTTACTCTGAACCCTGAACCATCTAATCTTCCCTGAAATGATCATCCTATCAGTGTATATTGCCCAAATCACAACTGTTAAACTACATAGCTTTTATCCAAGATAAAGAACATACACAGCAAGCAAAGAAAAAAAAATGCCCAGACTAAACAATCAAACCATTTAAATATAAACCTAAAGGGAAATAACTGTTTTGCAAAATTCTAAACACAAATGATAAATTCAAGTATGTATAAATATGTCTAGGGCAGCAGTTATCAGCATCATCTGAGAGCTTGTGAGAGACGCAAAATTTCCGGCTACCACCTAAACCTACTGAATAAGAACCTTCATCTTAACAAGATCCCTATGTGATCTGTAGGCACCTTAAAGTTTGAATAGCATTGACATAGGCCACTGAGGTTTTATCATTAATTCTTTACTACTGTTTGTAAAATAACATGATATATTTAAAAGACTGAACATTTCCGGGAAAAAAATCTATTTCTGACATATAAACAGATAAAAGAAGAAACTGAGTAATTATTTCACATGAGAAGATACATTGAAACATTATCTTCAAACAAAAACTTCCATTTAAAATACTTTATTACTATGAAATAACATATGGTTAAAAGATAACATCACCTAGCTCAAATCACTAACTTCAGGGCTGAGTAAAACAAGGTACAGGGATGCTAAGTGGTTTGGTTAAAATCGAATAGTTTGCCATGGCACAATGGAGAGTGAAATCTAATGCTACTGACTCCTACAATAAAATACCCTTTCTGGTAGAAAAAAAATTTAAGTACATTTTCCTGGAGTAAATTACACAGTTAACATAAAGTAGAAGTGCACATAATTTTTAAAGAATGAAATATCTACACAATCATATTGAAGGAAATCAGCAAAATATGTTATAGTATACGTGTTTTATTCCATTAAAAAAAAGAGAAAGAGAAACTTTCGAATTTTGAAATCGAATTGGAAGAAGTAGAACTGGAAACGGACTACTTAATATGGGCATAATGTTCAAAAAGATGATTTTCAAAGGATGACACCACATGTCATTTAAGTGGCAGCATCTTTTTGATGACTGATTCTGGAACATTAGTTTTTAGAAATACCAAAAGTTTGGCTTTGTTACTTAAATTTTACTATACATTAATAAGCGAAACTTCTTACCATCAAAGAAGCTCTTGGCTCTTAGGTAACTGACACTGAGCCTAAGAACTGAAAGTTTGTCCAGCTTATTAATAACATCTTGTGGAAAAGGCAGCAGACTAGCCAAACGGTCCAACTCTGTATTAAGTCGGTCTCTATGTCGCTTGGAAGGATTTGACTTGATTCCTTCAGCTGGGATTGGCTTGACACTGAAAAACAAACAAAATACCACAAAATACTTTAAAATACATAAAGCAAAAATTTTATTGCACTGTAGCTCCTCAAATATTTCTCTAATAAAACAAACACTTAAAATCTACTTCAAGTTAACATAAATCCTTTCAAAATGTTCCTTTCGTATCTTAATTAAGAAAAACAAGGGAGTGGGTAAAATTCTTCATCATGTTTTACTAAAAGCTTATGGATCCATCTTAAGAAAATGCTGAGTACATCTTATGTACCTCTTACTTCCTTTACTTCATACATTTGTGGTATCATGATTCCCAATAACAAATCCTAGTGGATTTTTCTTCAAACCCAGCCATTGTTAGGGAAAGGGAAAAAAAAAAGAAATTGCAATAAATAATGTGAAAATTATGCTTCTTTTGCTATCTTCTACAAGAAGCATCTTGGAATCATTTATGATGTAGATAGATAAGAGCTACCCTAAATAAAAAGCTTATCTTTATCACCCCCAGCTTCCTCTAGTTAACACTTTCATCCTGTCAGTGGCAAGTATTCAAAGCCTTTCTGGTACACCTCCAGATGATCGTTCAGCATCTAATGGGGTCCTCCAATATTTAAAAAAAAAAAAAAAAAAAGACTTTGGTTATTTATACTTGGTGATTGACAGATACCAGAGGTTAACTGTGATTACTGGCAAATTTTGCTTTTAGGAACAGTCAATAATTCTACTTAATTATTAGCTTTCATAGTTAATGTCTCAGTTAGAAAATTCAATGAAACCCCAACATTTAGCATGATTTTCATATGAGAGAAAAGATATTTATGGTTAGGAGTAGAACTTGAGCTTAGAAATGAGAAACTGGATAACTTCACACAAAGGATTTTCACAGCAGAAATCCATTATTTAAAGTGAATTTACAGATCACCAGACACCCCATAATGAAATATAGAGAAGATATTATAAAGCAAAGTAGGCCATGCTTCTGTACCTTTCCATTTGCCAGAAAAATAAAAACTTATGCAGAGTATTCTTAAAACAAAGAGTCCCCCCCCCAATTTTATTGAGAAGACAAAGACATTTTCGACAATTCAAATTATAGTATCTTAAAAGTAGAAATTGGCTTGAGTATAGTGCTATTAATTTGATTTAATCAAAATATTTCTAGATACTTCGTTTTCAATGTTATATGTGGAGAAGTAATACTTTTATAAAAATTAACAAGTCAATATAAAATTTAAATGTTTATATATTGTCCGTAACAAGTAATTTCTAAAACTTGTCTATTTCTATTTTTATTACAGTTCATGTTACTTTTACAAAAATAAGAGTTAATAAATTGGTAAAGTATATGGCGTATATACAAAACAAATCAGGTACTTTCTCCAGACTGTTTGTATAACTGCATACTTAACAGAAATTGGTGACTATTTCTCTAGATCTTTTCCCCTAATCATACTGCATTTATAATCAAATTCATCTTAAATTTCTTCAATTAATCAACTGAATTCAAATATTACCTATAATGCATGCCTACCTCATTGAATAATTCTCTACTGATTAATCACTTGTTAATACAAATATTTACTTGCACTTATCATGTCCTGGGTAGTCTAGGAAAACATTCTTCTCCTACATATTCAATAGTGTTATAGGAGCAAAGTATGTGAGCAAAGGTTTGAAAAAAAGATTTTTATAGATAAGGTGGTATCTGAGACGGGCCTTTTATTTTTTTATTTTATCTTTTTTTGAGACGGGCCTTTTAAGATGAAGGGGATTTCAGGAGGAGGCAGGACTGAGAAACAATGAACTGTGGTAAGTCCCCTGTGTGGAGTGGGAAGCATAGAGAAAAAGAGAGCGAAGGGGGAAGCTGGTTAGGCCACATTCTTGCAACAAACAGTGACCACCTACCATGGGCCAATCACAGACGACTGGGCAGTGAACAATACATACTGAAGTTCCTGTTCTCATGAAGCTTACATTTCAGTGGGAAGACATATAAATAAATAAATGAGTGAATAAACGTAAGGCTCTGGGGGCTGGTAAGTGTTAAGAAGAAAAATAATAAGCAAGATAAGGAACTAAGGAGTGACAAAGGTGCTGGTTTTGATAGCCAGGAAGGGTCTCTGATGTTATGTTTCAGCACTGACCTAAATACGACGGAAGAGTGAGCCATGTGGGTGTCTGAGGAAAAAAATGTTAAGACGAAGGAAACAGTAAATTTCCCCACAGAAATGGTATAAAGTTAGGCTTCGGTATCTGGGAGTCATCTTTCCGCTGGGATTTACATGACCAGTCTTGTGTTTTACTAAGCTGACTCTGGCTATGGAGAGGATGAAATGTAGGGCAGCTCTCACTGAACGTAGCACTTCTTTCTGAAATACAAATCTATGTCACTCCTCTGACTCAAACCTTTCAGTGGCTCTGCACAGTCCATGTTCCTTAACCTAGCAAGCAAAATGCTTCAGGATCTTTTATGACCCCCTAACTGTTCCTCTGGCCTCATTCCTCCAACCAAACCCTTCCCTGTCCATTATACTCCAAAGGGAAGAAATTACTTCCTTACCAATATATACTTTGTTGCTTTCATACATGTTACTCTCCAGAATCCTCCTGTTCTGTTGCATCAGCTTCAAAGCCCAGCTCAATTAGATCCCTTTTCTAAAGTCCTCCCTGCCCTACTCATAATGGATTCCTCCTCTACTACTTCTGTACCTTATGCATCATATGCAAATGTCTTATACAACCATTCCATTAAGGAATATCCTGTGCAGATAGCATTTCTAATAAGTTGAAACTGAAATCTTGCACTCTTGGTAGCTTTCCAGTAATGATTATAAAACATCGGGGAGAAGACAGTAACACAAACACTGAGGCAAGACTAACTCATAGGACACCGAGAAATAACAGTCACGGTAGGAAAAAGAGCACTCAAGATATTCCTCCATGTGGTACTGCTGCCTATTTTGTGCTGGCTCCCCGCAGTACTCAACCCTGAGCGACAGCAAACCATTTCTTTGCACAACGTCAAACTGCCCACAGCTCTCATGTGTTATTATGCACATTATGGGAGATTTAGCATGAGATCAAATTTCCTAAGTTACATAACCGGTATTACATATACTTGTTTGTTGCTCTTATTACTATGTAACTTTGATCATTTTTGTATCTGTTGGGGACTTTCAATTAACGTTTGCTGATCAGAAATGTTCAGGAAAAAAGTTATCAGAGCCTGACCAAAGGCAGTCATAGTACACATAGTAAGTCTTGGCATGATATGTTTAAACATAGCACTTTGTGCCTATCACCAAGTTTGCTATATACCAAGACTCAAATGTTTGCTGATGGGACACAGGAAGTATGGAAGAGGAAAACACTGAGTGAGGGAGAGGTTGCTAATGACTGAAATTTGTAGCTTGAGGTAGCAACTCTATTTCCTAATGGATGGTACATCAAACAAGGAGAAAGACACATGAGGACAGACCTTGATGATAGCAAATTTAGGTATAAGGCTGAGGATAAGGCACAGGCAAAGACAACAGAGGAGGAATTATAAGAAGACAGGAAAAGAACCAGGGCAGAATATTTTAAAGGTTACAGAACAAAATCAAATGCACAGAAAAATTAAGTAAGGTCAGAGCTGAGAAGTATCCACTTGGAATGGCATTTCAAATCCACTGTTAAAGCTAAAGTAACAGACATGACATGCTTTTTCACTGATTTTTTAAGAAATATTCAGAACTATTTTGTGAAAATATTTCATCCTTATCTATACATTTTAAAGATGCACATAATAAATACAGAGTAAACATACATCAATTATACTCAACTCGCATTATGCTAGTACTTTTACTTTTGTATTGCCTTTAAATCCATGCCAAAATATACTGCCAACCATCTATTTAAATGAAAAGCCACACTTGAAATATAAACAAACATCCCTGTAAGATTAGATTTGGGAGATCTGAAGTTAGATATCTCTTGAAATAGAGAGACCACTGATGTTGATAAAGCAAAGGAGCAATTTATTGTTTTTTTTAAACCTTACCTCAGAAACCTTGTCCCAACCTGCAAATCAAAATTGTTGTGAAATCAAGACTCCGGCTGACTCCCTGCCATGCTTCGGTTTTAGAAGCCCTGCATGTTGTAAGTACTGTTGTTAATAAGCCCAGCAGCATGTCCAATGCGAGTAGGAGCACTATCTTTTTTTAAATTTTGTTTTGTTTTGTTATGTTAATCACCATACATTACATCATTAGTTTTTGATGCATAGTGATCCACGATCCATTGTTTTCGTGTAACACCCAGTGCTCCATGCAGTACGTACCCTCCTTAATACCCATCACCAGGCTCACCCATCCCCCACCCCCTCCCCTCTGAAACCCTCAGTTTATGAGCACTATCTTTAAAGCCTTTTTCACAGAATGTCTTAGAGGCATCACTTGTGCCCAGTGTTGAAGGCAAAATTAAAATTTTAACCTGGTTTAGTCATAAAAATTACCTTCACTGTAAATGTTCGTTTTTATATGACATTTATCATAAAACCTCAAACGACACGCAAAGATATAGTAATCCTACGAGATTAAAGCAACATTTTCTAACAGAGATGACCTATCGCAGTACTGAGTCTGCTCTATCAGCGTTTTCCTCTCAGTGATTTAATCTACTCCCAAATGTTTCATTCCATTTACTAATAAATTGTTTATCTTTATTTCCAGTGCCTGTACCTGAATGTCCTCTCATTCCTATTTTCCTTCTTTCCATGTGGTATGGTACTACTCTTCACTCTAGCCAACAGCTAGGAAATTGAAATATTCTTCAATATATCTCTGTAGCATAGTGACTATACTCAAGCCATTCATTCATCATTTCCATCCATGGCCTTCAGTGTGTACTTATTTATCTCTGAATGTAAATGCTGAATGTGTAAAGTCACAAATTGTAGGATTAATGTAATGTTGGAGAGGTTATCTGTAACACAAATGAAGTCAAATTTCATTGGCAGGCTGAATACAGGTGAATATTTTACTTCCCTAGATAAGGGGGAAAACATCTATAAAACCTTCAGACAATTCTAGCTAGAAGCCACTTTTAATGAGTCAGATTTCTTCACTCTCTTGCTGTCACTCTATAGCTGTGATAAGTCCTTTCTTCTCCTTCTTTTTGCTATACGGAGGGAGAGGCAATTAGGTACAGTTTACAGTCTCTAGGACTTTAAAGGTGAAAACCTTTAACATGAAATACGCCCTAGAAATCATTGTTACTTCCAAAACCCTGAAAAAAGTCATTAAAAATATTCCCCTTTACCTCTTCTTCTATTAATACACTTTTTTAAAATTTCCCTTGGAACCCACATAAAATGTATCTACCATACCAAAATCACTAAAATGAAAATTTTAAGTGGTAGGCAATTGTTAAATTAGTAAATAATGCTCAAATACCTGTGTGCATGATACTAGGAAGATCTTGTTGCTACAAGGGCAAATAAAAGACTGACCTAACCTTAAAGAACATATCTTTTTTACCAGGAGGAGATGCATTATAACAAGGCAAAATCAAACACACTATATCAGACAATAATCCAGTTGCCATAAAAGTGATGCCCAAGAGTTGAGGAAAGTAAGAGCAGGTAGAGTAATGAGGGCAGGTTTCATGAAGATGTAACATGTAAATCAGATTTTAAAAGACATGTAAGTCACTTCCAGTTTCATGACCGCAGAGCATATAGCCCTCTACAAAGACCCTTCTCTTCAAATAAGTCATGCCAGACAAGGAAAACAAGAGACAGAAACAGTCTGTCTCCAATAAACCTAAGAGAGAGCTAAACCCAGATAATAATAAGATGAAAAATAGGTAGAAACAAAATCAATGATAACATAGAACAGGAAGAAGGAAAATGTAATCATAGCATATTACTTAGCTCAGCAGTAAACAATATTTACAGTTAAAAAATAATCAAACACCAAAAGTGTATTTAATCTAAAATAGTGATAAAATTATACTGGGAGGGTGAAGAAAGGTGAGGGTGAAGAAGAGATGAAAAAACACTAATAACTATCACAATAAAACAAACAGATAATATCTAATACGCTAAATAGAAGAAAGCATTATACACAAATTATTGACTTTCTTAACCGTGCATGTGTTATTTAATAGGAATACTTTTCCAAAAAAATTCAATCAAAAAAGGGGAAAAAAAGCCAACAAACAACTGAAAAATAGAAGACAAAGCAAAACAATATGTAAAGGATACCTCAAGAAGAAAAATCTGCAGATACACTATTACTACTTCTAGGACTACAACAACACACACATACACACTCACAACCCCAACACTGATGTTCAATTACCTACCCCTCCTCTCTCTTTTGCCTATGCAACTGGCAATTCACATTTTAAAGCAAAAATGCAAGAACACAGGCACTCTCGGGGCGCCTGGGTGGCTCAGTCGTTAAGCGTCTGCCTTCGGCTCAGGTCATGATCCCAGGGTCCTGGGATCGAGTCCTGCATCGGGCTCCCTGCTCCGCGGGAAGCCTGTTTCTCCCTCTCCCTCTCCCCCTGCTTGTGATCCTGCTCTTACCGTGTCTCTCTCTGTCAAATAAATAAATAAAATCTTTAAAAAAAAAAAAAAAAAAAAGAACACAGGCACTCTCACATACTACCAATAGGAATAAATTTTCTGTAGAGTAATTTGACACCATGTTTCAGAGCATAATATTTGGCTCCACCTTGAAAGTATACATACAAACCTCTGGACTTCCAAATTCCACTTACAGGAATTCTTCCTAAGGAAACAACTAAGATTTGCATAGAATCTCATGTATCTCAAGGGTGTTCTCTGAAATACTAGATAGAGTACTAAAAGGTTGGAAATAACAGAATTTACCCCCCAAAATAAAAACAGTTAAATAGATTATGGCATATTCACATAATGGAATACTATGCAGCCACTGAAAACAATATTTTAAAGGAAGGGAGGGAGGGGCACCTGGGTGGCTCAGTTGTTAAGCATCTGCCTTCAGCTCGGGTCATGATCCCAGGGTGCTGGGATCGAGCCCCGCATCAGGCTCCCTGCTCAGCCGGGAGTCTGCTTCTCCCTCTCCCACTCCCCCTGCTTGTGTTCCCTCTCTCGCTGTGTCTCTGTCAAATAAATAAAAATTAAAAAAAAAAAAAAAGGAAGGGAGGGAGGTAGTAAATCAGGAAGATTGTAGGAAAAGACTAAGAGGAAAGAGCATGAATGCAAGTGTGGAGTTAAACACAAGTCTGGGAAATGGTAAATCATTTACTTCAGAACACTATTTAAGTAGAAACAGTGGACATTCAGAAAATCCCTAAAATAGAGGTGTACCATACGTATCACTAAACTTATTCACCTGAGCAATATTGTGAAGTTGTTAATATAAGATTTGGAGCCATGAGACCTGAAATCTGATACTCAAACTCAGGTTTTTCATTTACTACCTGACAATGCTGAGTCTGAACCTCAGATCTCCATCTATAAAACATAATAATACCTTTCATACTACCATTATACAAATAATGTATATAAAACACCGTGCACACAAATATCATAGTAAGTACTAACGAACAGTAGCTTTTTGATAATTAAACCACTGTGCAAAAAAAATCCATTTTAAAAGAAGTGTGGTAGTTGGAAGACACTACTGTTAAGAGATTTGCAGGGTATTTATTTCTAAGCAACTGTCCTAATTATATACAATGCTAAGCACGTACTATGTAAGTTTGTCAGTGGAGTAGCATGTTTCAGCCCTAACCATACTGAGAACATAATCATATACTGCCTCTTACAGGAGAACTGATTGTTCTGTGATAGTGTGAGCTACAATTATTTAAAGAATAGACTGTTTCTGTTTCATTTATATCATTAACAACCTTTACAGTTTGTAAAAAGCTTTTGTTCTGTTAATTTTAGTTGTGAAAGTGGCAGTGTAGGTGTTGACTGTCCTGCTTTATTGGTCAATCACTTGCTCAGATCTACAAAAGCAAAGAAACCAGACCTCATCCCTTAGCTTAGACCTAATGCTCTTTCATTTCTCACTTTTTCCTCTTTTTTGCCATTTATTTTTCATAAATGCTGATAAGTGAACACTTTCACTTACTCATTTCATAGTTCCAATATGCAAGAGTCTTTACAGTCACTATGTACAAACTAAGTTAAACTACTGAAAGAAAAATGATGGTGAAGCAATAATTATGTAATTCAAAAGTCTTATCCTTTTATTTTAAAAGCTATTTAGAATGGTATCATAGTACATTTACATAAAACATTTTTAGTAAAACAATACATAATTTTATTCTACTAGTATTATATAAATGAGGTTCACCGGACTTAAATAGAGCAGCAATTTAGCAAATATAGCAAGAAACACCATTCTTTTATATAACATTATTAGTATGTTAATAAAGGAAACAGGATCATCTAAAACTGAGAAGTTATTACCAGTTCTGACATTTCATGATGGCTATCTTGACCACCATTACTGTGATTATCATTTTTAAGCGTAGATATTATTTACTCAACACCTATTACTTACCAACAATCAGTAATAATTTTCTGGAAATATAGTAAATCAAAGTGCCACTAAAACTTTCTTTGTACTAATAAAATTTTAAAAACTATAAAAATATATACAAAGTTAATATCATTAGGGAAAAAAGATTGTTTAATTCAGTAGTGTGCTTTTCACCTACCTTCATGAGACAAATTAACTAAGCAAATTAAGCAAAGTTAAGCAAATGAAAATACTTTCACCTCCAAAGAAAATAAATCAGGAACAAAATTTAAGTTAAAAAAAAATTGTTTGTCTTCCAAGCAGGGTTATTATATATACAGCAACACCTTAAGGAAAGTTATAAAAGAATCCATTGTTAAGGGTATCTTTTGAAAATTCCTTTAGGAACATGGGTCTGGTGCAAGGTTGGTTCGGATGCTTTAATTTCCTAACTTAATTACTCCAAAAAGAAAGGAAATATTTACTGAGCATCTACTATGTACAAGACACTTTAGTGGGATTAAATTTAACACTTTTAAGTTGTTATTTCCTACCAATTAGGTAATTTTCAATGTTAGACTTGCCACTAGGGGGAGTTTATCTTTTTTAATAAATTTAATTGAAGATGGACTGGAAGAGCTTCAGGTTAAAGTTATCACCTACTTGATTCCAAAATTTTATGGAACTGTATATTAAAATGTCTTAGTAACAGTCCTATAATTACAATAGAACATTTTTTCTTTAAAATAAAATGACTCTCACTTAAGGGATTAAAATTAAATAGATCTCAATAGCATTTTCAGCTCAGACTGGATGTATTTTTCTGACAATGCTGGCATATTTTAGACCTCATTAGCTAAAACTAGTAACTAAAAATTCATATTAAACTTAATATTAGGTCTAATGGCCACATTCCTAAAATGAACTTTGATTAGCTGCATTATACAGTAAACCATTTTTCATTCAGGTAAAAACTTATAATCAAAATCACGTGATTCTATAAATGCCAGTACTAGGCTTTTCTTAGGGAGCAATGTAGTGACATTTTAAGGTATTTACATGACGAGAAGCAATGCATGATGCTCAACAAAGATCTGATAAACATCTATCCTAACCAGAATAAAATGAAGGTGAATGTGGAAAATGCTTTAATTATACTATATTATGAGAGATTATTAAATACAAATATACTAAAAAGTTTTAGGAAGTATATTAAAATGCTAAGATAAAATAATGAAAGGTACGTCTTATATAAATAAAAAATGTAATATATTTAAAGGGAAGATCTTTAGTAAATGTTAATTAAAGCCAAAGTTGTTAAACTTTATAATGAATACAATACTAAGGCTTTTGATTTTTCTAAAAAAAGTCATCTAGATCCTTTGTTACAACAATTACTAAAATCTAAAAATTCATCAGGGAGATGTTTAAGTTTTCTAACCATACACATAAAACCCATGATATCTCTATTTTATACTATGCTACGTGTACTGTTGTATTAGTAAATACATAGAACAGGCAATTGGGATACCTCTCAGTTTTAAATAACCATCAAGGACAAGGTTAAGTCTGGCAAATACATTTTTATATAAGAAACCACTCCACAAAATGCATGTCACAGAACTGCCAAGACAGAAAACTGCTGACTAGACAGTATTCCTAATGTCAGCCACACTGCAGGATAAGACTTCCAAATTTTAATCAGTATATTTATAAGTTAATATCCTCTGTTAATGCCAACTCTAAATCTGAAGAACTACGACAAGTGAAATTCCAAAAGGAAATTAAAACTCCAGAATAATGAAACATAATGAAAATAATGAAAAATCCAGTTAGTGGTTCCAAACCCAAATTTTAAACTGTTATTTTTCTGATCTGGATTAATGACCTAAATTAAGTTTTAAGCAAAATGCACACTTCTAATTTGTGCTGAGTAAACGTTTGTGTTCTTAAAATGGTTTATGAAAATTTGAAAAATGTTAAATAACTCAAAGATCATCATTAGTAATAAACACGAGTACAGCCAACTCATAGCAGTCAATCTGTGTCAAGCACAGATTTTTTTTCTGAAACATTTTGAAGTATATACCATCTTACACAAATATCTCACCAAAACAAACAAAATACCTAAGTTTCTAGTCACTCTATTAGAATTGACAAAACTTTGAAGTAGGGGGAAAAGGTAATTAAAGAAAGATGCTAAGAATGCAAACGTCTGTTTCAATAATTCCAGCTTCAAATCTTTCAATTCACAGACCCCAAAACCACCTCAAAAGTGTAAGAAAGTTCCCCAAAAGGGTGGCTTAACATACAAATCCCCCACTGTACCCTGTCCACCACACTCATTCATCCCCGCTACCACCTCTCTATATTTTACCTATATGAACACGTTGAGCGCTACAAAATTACTGCCAAGTAAGTAAATAGGAGCGCAGCCGAAAGCCGGTTGCAGGGACCAAAAAATAACTTCACAGGAACTCAGAGCCTTTCTTGCAGACGGCACGTGTTTAGCTCTTTAAAACATCTGGCCCTACCAAGGAATGAGAATAGTAACTGTCCTTTAACCTAACCCATGAGGATATTAAAAGTGGAAGGGGATTTCAAGGCGGTTTTACGTTAACTAATCCACCAGCCCCACAGGGCAGGCTAGACCTGTCAACAACCTAAGACCACAGAAAAGAGAACAGAGGTGCAGAAGGATGGGGGTGCGAGAGGGTGCCTGTGCGCCGGGGACTGGGAGGGGGAGGACGCAATTTTTTAAATGCAATAATTAAAAATGGAAAAATCCAAGGCCTGGGTCTCTCCACTGGCCTCCAAATCTCGATTCCACAGGCTGTGTCGGGAATGAACCTAATCTCTGGACGGCGAGGATTTGGGGGCAGGGTAGGGCCACCTCCCGCACCCGAGCAGGGGACGCGCTCCGGACACTCACGTTTTCTGCACCGGCTTCCGCCGCTTGCGACTGGCGTAGGTGATGTGGGCGCTGCTACTGTTCATGGTGCCCAGCGGCGGCGGCTCCTCCCCGGGAGCGGGAGCAGACTGCCCGGTGCCCGGGACCCGGCAGCGACCGGGACGACCGCAGCGGCAGGCGCCGGCTTCCACGAAGACACGCCCGCTCCACCTGCGTCCTCCCCGGGCGGTGGCGAAGCCGCTGCGCGCCCCGAGCCGGGGCTCCTGCAGCCTCAAGCGTCCAGGTGCGCTGCCCCGGCCCGGAACTGAGGGGCGAGGGGCGGAGACCCGTGAGCGAAGCGGCGCAGGTGCCCTCTACACCGGCGGAGGCGGCGCAGCGCTGTCCGCAGGTGAGGCGGCCCGGGTGGAGGAGGAGCCTGGGCTGCCTGTTTGGAATCCTGGCCTGGGTCGCGCGCTGTGGCGCCGCGCCCCGTGACCGTCGCCTCGGCCCCTTGGGTAAGGGAGGCGCCGCCGCGCTGCTCCTGGGGCTTCCCCTATCCCGGGTGCTTCCCGCCTGCAGAACTCGGACTCCGGCCGCACCAGCTTCCGCTCGGCTACGCGCCTGCCTCTGGTCTGAGACAGTGGTCCTGGTCACGTTCTCCGGACCGAGCGTCGAGTGGACTCTCCTTGCAATGCCTCTCGCCGTGCCACACACCGGCTGAAGAGCAGAAGCTCCCCCGACCCCTCTCCGGCTCCGCCCAGCATATCGTAGCCCCGCCCCGTCCTACTTGGCCCCGCCCCTCCATTCCATTCCCTTGAGGGCCCCACCCTCCCTGCGCGTGATGACGGAAGACGTAACGACGCGCCCCCCCGCCTTGCCTGCCAGTAGCCATCTTCTTGAGGTCAAGGGGAGGGTTCCGTGGAAACATTCCCAGTCCAGAAAAGAGGTGTGACGACAGATTACGTAGTAGACAAACTCTTTGTAGCTAGAGTAGCTCAAGGACAGACATGCCAAATAGTGAGCTTAACTACACCTATGTGAGAGTGACTCAGCTAACTTTTGGCTAAGAATTACAGTAAGCTGGCAGATAACCAATGGGACTCTAAATATTTTCCTAGAGGGGAAGGCTTCATTCAGGAGGCCACATATGAGTTGAACTTGAAGGCCAAGAGTTTCCTTGGCCTTTTTTTTTTTTTTTTGTCTCCATACTAGATGATATAATATCTATTCCCCAGCCAGAATAACTTCGTTACTCTATAGTCAGATTTCAGTGGGATGGAAAGGAAGCAAGGAAGAAGGAAATCACGGAGCATTTGCAGATAAGTAGTCTGGTACGATTGGAGAGAAGAGCTGGAAGTGAAGTTCAGGAATTCTAGGATCAAATCACAAAGACTTTTGATGAAGAGTCTAGATTTTATCCCGTAGTCGATGGAAGCGTTTTAAAGGTGTTCAGCAGGAAAGTGACAGTGTGGTGTCTCGGAAAAGTCACTCTGGGAGGAAAGTGCAAACTGGATTACAGGAGAGTAAGCCTGGATGCAGGGAGAGTAGTAAGACAGTTGTTAAAATAGTCCAGGTCAAAGTTCAGGGAAGTGGCAGTAGGACAGAGAGAATAAAGAACAAATAGATGAAACATCTTCAACTCCCCTTCCACTTCTATCTAATTATTACAGCAAATGCTATTACATTTTATTCTTTGCAAATCCCTAATTCATCTCCCTCCACCTTATTCTTCAATAATTACAGAAATAGAAACTCCAATGACATACTATTTGGGATTCTTAAACTGATATTATCCTCTCCATACATTAATTCATCAAGAGATATTTTGAGGGTAACAGGAATTTGTGTCAGGAATTGTGCTAGTACTGGGGAAATAATGGTAAACAAAACCAGAAATGTACCAAATGTCCAAGAATATTGTAATACTGTAATCTGTTAGGTAAATTTGACCTACTCATTAAGGCTTTCCCAAAAAATGGTAATTGAGTTGAGGTTTGAAGGAGAAACAGGGTTACCTAGGAGAAAATAGGGGAAGAGCATACCAAGCCAGTGAAACAGTACAAGCAACATCCCTTTAGTGGGAAGGAAACAAGCTCGGGGCATCAATGGTGAAATTTGTGTTTAAAAAATATCATTGTATCTCGGGTGTAGAACAGATTAAAGAGGGAGGAGCAGAGGGGAATGGATGGAGGTAATACTCTTCGGAAAGACTAGACTACCCCGGAGATGACAGTTATTGATACTACAGTGGAGATATTGGTGGAGATGAAGAAAATTGAATAGATTCCATAGATATTTGGGAAGTCTTGGAGGATAGAGTGGACATATGACAGTGAGGGAAGAGAATGTATCAGAAACTTAATAATAGTTTTCTGGACTATGTATCTGGCTATGTGATGTGGCATGTACTTTTGGGAAATTATTAATTTAGCATGGATCTCTTATGTTTGAGGTACCTCTGAGACATCTAAGGGAAAATGTCAGGTAGGCCATAGAATACACAAGTTTGTAACTCAAAGAAGTCATATGAGCTGGAGACATAAATGTAGAAGTCATTTGCATTTAGCTGACAGAGTATGGAGATTTTAGGATACAAATATATGCTAGGAAAGAAGGACTAGTCCCCAAAGAATTTCAATATATAATATCTAATAGCTAAATAGAAGATGATGGACCTAAAAAACCAATTGTAAAAGAGTCACTTGAATGATAACAGGAAAATAAGCCGATCATCATGTCATGGAGAACAAAGTGGAAAAATGTCAGGAGTGGTTCACAGTACTCAATGATGTTGATATGTTCACATAAGATGAGACCTGAAAATGTCTGTTGGCTTCTCAACATGGAGTCATTCGTGACTTTAGTGAACGTATGTCGGTAGCGAACATTACGTTGGTGGACACAGAACTGGATTCACGATGAAAAAATGGCATAAGAAGACAATTTTTTTTTTTTTTTTTTTTTTTAGGTTTGGCTGTGAAAGGGAAAGACCTAGTATGGTAGCTAGGAGGGGAGTAAAGGGTTAAATTCCGTGTGTGTGTGTGTGTGTGTGTGTGTGTGTGTGTGTGTGTGTGTGTGTACGTGCACATGTTTTAATGGGTGATAAACAATTGAGAGAGAGGAGATTGGGATTGACTGTATAAGAAATACAAGGAGCAGTGAAGGAACAATAAATATTAAAAATAGTAAAGACAGAAAGGAATGAGTGCCACAGCAGAACAGGGGAATTAGGAGTATATAGTAGACTAGGTAATAGCAAAAATAGCTTCTCTAGTGCTTGACTCTTCATAGAATCCACAGCTTTATTAGAGAGTTATAAGAAAGGCAGACTCTCTGGCTGTCCTTACTGAGTCAGAATCTGAATTTAATAAGATCTTTCAGGTAACTCAAGTGTACATAAAGTTTGAGGAGCACTACTCCACAGAAGCTGGGGGAAAAGGAGGACAGTGGGTGAGATGTAGCAGGCTGGTAATTTTTTATCAGAAAGATGAGGGAGATGTGATGAGGTGGGTATTCTAGCAGGATCTACAAAGAAACCAGGTGTGTTTTGTGGTTGATGGTTTTTGTTTTAATTTTACAAGTCTAGGAAGTAAAAGTAATCTGGAAAATAGCAACAGGGAAGTAGGTGGACATCGACCCTATATCCTGGATGTGTGATGAGAGGCACCATTTGGGAGATGATAGCCTCAAGGAGAGCTAGCTTTCAGTTTAAGGCAAAAGAGGGACCAAGTTCCCAAAGATAACAGTGCACACAGGGGACTTTGATGTCTCTATCTTTCCTTCTCTTTTATTTCTTCATCTCTGTATTCCTGTCCATCACCATTCTATCTAAAATGTATGAAGTGTAAACAAATAGTTTCCTCCTAGGATAGGAACTTCAGGGGTAAAAAATGCATATTGAAACTTTATTTATTTATTGTGTAACTTAAAACTCCTTTTAGAAAAGAGATATACAAAATGCACTAAATCCCATCAACCAATATTAATTTAGTGTTTTTACAAAATGTCTACCCTTTTAAAAGGTGTTAGTTGCTTGGTATAATCATTCTCTATCTGATTTTGTCCTACTTCCACACCCTAATTTTCTGCTTGACTTCAGGACTTTTTTTCATTATCCAGAAATCCTGTGATGCTATACATATCACAGTCTTAGTTTAGTAACTGATCTTTGTATAATAGATCATAAGAATAAGATTTTCAGAATTTATTTCACTTTAATAGTAACACCATTCACTTCCTTGACAATTTTTGCTTAGTATGTCAATGAAATCAGTCTTTGTAGTATAATCCCATTAAAAAAAAAAAAAGAGTTGCCATTTTCTAGAAACTATCACTTTCTACTTCTAACATGACCACTGTTGGACATGGTTCTCAAAGTGTGGTTTGTGGCCATCAGTCAGATTTTAAAATTTTCTGTGATCAGTTTTTATGTAATAACATGATTTCTTTCTTATAACAAATAATTTGCCTATAAGAATTTATGAATATTTTACAACTTATGCAAAGCAACATTAGCCTTTTATTTAGTTTATGTGAGATTGCGTTCTGAGGTTTCAGATGCAGCTATAGGTCTGTGAGTTCCTTTTTCCTGCTAAGTACTATGAGAAAAAGAACTAAGTTTTAGGAATGCTATTATAAATAGCAGCTGTTTTAGAATAAAGGAAAATAACTAAATTGAACGCTAACCCTATTCTGTCACAGTACACGTATTCATTCATTTCGCCAACACAATGACATCGGTTGGACACCGTGCAAACCACTAGCTCCATGTAGTTCAGAACTTCAGCATGAAATTGTACTTCTTCCATTCGATGACATCATATCTTTGTGATGCTGGGTTTTTGTAAGTTGTAGTTATAAAACACAAGGACCTCGAGAAAATGACTGTGGACTAGGAAATGAGGGTAGTGGTTTCCAATGCAATTCCAAGTTTGAGAATTTGTAACATGCCCAATAGATGTGCACATCTCATTAAGAATGAAATAAAAATTTTAAAAAAATGTATGTGCATTATTTTTTTTAAATGGCTACTAAAGGCTAGGATAGACATATATAATAAGTTTGGACCTAACTACTTAATAAATGGGATTGTAAGGTATTTTCTTTTACCCTGTGATGTTGTGAAAAAATTATTGACACACTAAGAATACCATGAACTGGGAAAGTGAGAATCTGTAACAGAGCTAAACCCTTCATTTAACAGAGGAGAAACCTCAGGCCCAGAGAGATAAAGTTATGGTCTGTTTATCATAGCCTAGAATGCAAGTCTTATGACTTCTATTCCAATATAAAATATTTATTAAATGTGAACTGGTTTGAGTCATTTCTTAAAAATAATCCGTTTATAAATCACTTGTTTTGACTCTAACACGAAAGAGCATACATAAATATCTACTGGCTATTTCTAAATGCTTAATGCCTTCTTTCCTTGCTTCGATATTCCACAACAATGTCATAGGCAGAAGCCAAAAACAGAAAGTAATTAACAGGTGTTGAAGAATTCTTTGAAATACATTTTGGGCCAGTGCTCATCTTAACACTAACAAGAAAACTACAGTAAAATGTAGGAATAATTTGTCATGAGTCAAAATTATTTTTGTTTACTTAGGGATAATGTTTTATTGTAAGAAACATTAAGAGTTTTAGCACGTGAAAGAACATTCTTAAACATTCACATGTATTCCATTTATTTATTTATTTATTTTTAACATGCATTCCATTTAGATTTTGACTTTTGCTTGTTGGAACTTTATAGATGTGAAATTTGATTACAGGATAGGTTATGAAGAAGTTTTATGTTTCACATGCTAAGATTCATATCTGATCTATGAAACATTTATTAAACAATACAAATGTATAAACATTTTTTGTTTAAAGCCATTTAATTTTACAGATAAATATATTTGGGATTCTTATAATGATACATATTTTATGCATTTTAAATGATCATATAGAAGAAGTAAAGATCAAATACTTTTATATTAAAGAGATATTTTTAAAATTATATTAAACATGCAAAGGAAAACTTAAGGAAATGTAAATTACTGTGCCATTCTGATCTAAAATCTATAATTTAGACCTGCTTAACTTTAAAGACTAGCACATTCTTATGCATATTAAAAAGAAAAAAAACAATGTTTTCTTTCTTGAAAATGTTTAACTTGGATTTACTCATCTGTAGACAGTGGTTCTCAACTTTTATTGTACACTGTAATCACCTGGATGTCTAGGATTTCTTTATAAAGATCTTGATTTCATGCTGTAGGTTATGGCCTGGGCATCAAGATTTTTAGGGATAATAGTTGTATTCTCAGGAAATGCATGCTGTAATATATAAGTGTGAAATATCCTGGTGTCTGTAACTTATCCAAGACTGGTCTAGCAAAAAAAAAAAAATTACACACACACATACATATAAACAGATATGCATATTCATACATACGCATATACAACTGTGAAGGGTATGTAGCTATTTGTTGTATTATACTTTCAACTTTTCCATATGTTCAAAATTTTCACAATAAGAAGATAAAGAAAACAAATAATCTTTTACCCTCAAGTTTAGAATTCAGAAACAAAATAATTATTTGAAGCCTAATAACTGCTTCAGTGAGAGATGAAGCCAGGAGTGATATATTAATCACCCAGATCTCGCTAAGATAAAGCTTTAGATCTTGCTCTAACCCTTGACATTCCAGGAAACAGATGAAAGATAAGTAAAAAAAGACTCACATGAAATTTCTGCACTTCAGTGTGAGAACAAACCTAGAAGCCTAAAATCCCCATTTTGTAGCATCTGTGGGCTAAGGAAAATAAGTGTTAGTAGTTGTGCATTTCAAGAATTTAGCTGGTTTATGCTAACTACAAATCATTCATTTTACTGTATCCGTTAGTCAGTTATACATACGAAAAAACTAATAGTTTCATTTGTATTCTAATCCTAGTCTATTCTATTCTAAATTTCTAATACCTTACAAATATTGTTTTACTTATTCTTATGCTATAAATCTGAAATTTTTTAATCCATTTTCTTGCATATACTCCCTGAATTGTATAAGACTTTATAATGCATCAATAGTCAGGATTTATATCATTAAGGCTTATATGCTAAAATAATAGGTTTCTTTTTTTTTGTTGGGAAGCACTTTTTTTTAAATTTTATTTTATTCTGTTATGTTAATCACCATACAGTACATCATTAGTTTTTGATGTAGTGTTCCATGATTCATTGTTTGCATATAACACCCAGTGCTCCATTCAGTAAGTGCCCTCTTTAATACCCACCACCAGGCTAACCCATCCCCCCACCCCCTCCCCTCTAGAACCCTCAGTTTGTTTCTCAGAGTCCATAGTCTCTCATGGTTTGTCTCCCCGTCCGATTCCCCCCCTTCATTTTCCCCTTCTTACTATCTTCTTTTTTTTTTTAAACATATAATGTATTATTTGTTTCAGAGGTACAGGTCTGTGATTAACAATCTTACACAATTCACAGCGCTCACCATAGCACATACCCTCCCCAATGTCTATCACCCAGCCGCCCCATCCCTCCCACTCCCCACCTTAAAATAATAGGTTTTAAAAAAATCTTTGGGGAAAAATGTTAACTTGCACACCAAGCTAAATCTTTTCACATTAATGCTAGCAGAACAAGAATGATAAGGGTTTTAGGACCCTTCTCAGTCAAACCCTGTACCAAGCATAGTAAAAATCTGCCATTACCTGATTGGTAAGTTGATCATGATAAAGGAGATCTGGTTACATAATTAATCAAGGGGATGTAGCTGAGGGTGGAGTGTCCGGTGTAACACCAGGTTCTCCACCCTTCCCTCCTAAGGCAGGGTGGAAGAATTTCCCTTGTAAAACTTTAAACTTTAGTTGAGTTTCTTTCCTGCCTGAACATAGATCGACTTCCCATATGCCTTTAGAGAGGCAAGGAGTCCTGGTGGAAATATATTGGAAGGATTCAGTTCATTCCCAGTTTTGAACAGATCTCCTAAATTCTTACAGTCCCTGCTTTGGGTTGAATCCTTTCTGATTATCTGAGTCAATAAATAGAGAATCATGTAAAGCAAATGTGTTTCTAAAAAAGAGTATGGATAGGGGCGCCTGGGTGGCTCAGTTGGTTAAGCGACTGCCTTCGGCTCAGGTCATGATCCTGGAGTCCCGGGATCGAGTCCCACATCGGGCTCCCTGCTCAGCGGGGAGTCTGCTTCTCCCTCTGATACTCCCCCTCTCATGCTCTCTGTCTCCCATTCTCTCTCAGATAAATAAATAAAAAAATAAAAATAAATAAAAAAATAAAAAAGAGCATGGATATCAAATAATTATTTTGGAATTTGTTAGTATTTAAAGAAATGCCAACTAGATTATTTTATAACATAAACAATCCTTATCTTCAGAAACCAGGATTTTCAAATATTTAATTTATTAGATATTGTGTTTTTCCATATTACTTAAAATAAAATTTCATGAGTGCTCAGATTTCTGCCAACTTCTCACACGATTCTTTGAAGCAAATCACCACCACCACCATCACCAAAAAAATAAAGTCAATACACACCTATATTAGTAAAAACAGTAATCTGAATCCTGGTAAAGTGCTTTCACTGTAGAAAGAAAGTAGATGAAAGATATAAAATGCAAACTTTGACTTTTTAGTTATTCTTGAATATTTCGGAGTTACATGTTAACTTTGCAAGAACTGAATTTTTTATGTAGTAACATGAATTTAACCCCTTCTTTTCATTTTTAACATAGTATTGTTAGGTCCAAACAGACATATATCTAGTAATTTATACCCTTTTAATGTATAGGTAAGGAATTTCTGTACTTAGATCATTAAATGTGCAAATAAAAATATGTTTCCAAAGTTCCTTTAAAAAGCATTTGGAATGAAAGTTACAATTTAATTGATATTAATGAGATATTACTGATGTATTATAAAATTTTCCATTTATCCAAATATTTTATTTACATGTTCTCTATTTTTGATTTTAATATTGAAGTACAAACTTAGGAAGATTTCTTTAAAAGGATTTTCATTCTTCTGTTTTTCTTTTATGTATGATTAAAATTCAAGAGGATTTGACATCCCAGATCTTTTCTTTTTAAATGTTTTTCTTATATGGTCAGGAAAAAACACAAATTAAAATAAAGATAAGGTACAAATATTGCCATACTGAGAGGTTTTACCCCTCAGAAAGAAAGCCACTAATGCAGTCTCTAAGAATGTCCTTTCCCCCATTTTAATAAGGAGGTTTGTGTTGTTCTGACATTAAATGGATTAAGCAGCAAGCCTGCTGAGAAAAATACTCAAAGGTATTAAACCCTTGCAGTGTTGGTTTAACTGTAAGTACTGTAAAATAAGATTAAGTCTGAGTTTGGAAGAAGAACGAGATTTGACATAAGACTAAAAGGTAACAATATTCACAGATGCCTGAATTAATGCTTCAGTGAAAAATAAAATTAGCACAAGATTTGAAAATCTGTCTCCTTTGGCAAATGTCTTCAGAGAGTAATCAGTGCTGTAGACTGATGTAGTGGAAAGAGCACTGGGCAAGTTGCCAAAATCTTTGAATTCAAGTTTGTTGCTCTAACACTCGCTAGTTCTGTGACCTTGGATGAGAAATTTCTAGTCTTTGAATCACAGTATTGTGGATGTGGCCAACTGGCAACTATTCTCCACTTTATATAGTGTGCATTTCTGGACTGCGGAGTCCCCAGATTCCCATGCAATCAAAGTTGCAGATGAAAATTAGGTTCAGCCAATTAGAATGCACTTGTTGAGATTTGGAAGGCAGAAGTCAAGTGAAGGTCATTTTCCTGCTGCTCGCTTTGTTTTCTGCCAATAAGTGAGATTGTGAAGACACAATTTTTGTATGATAGGTTCCAGCATCCCAGTTCTTGTTTCATGGGATTTGAGAGGCTGTTGCGGTGGCCGCGGTGGTGGTTTCTTGATTCCTTATTGGTAGTTACAGTGGTGTGTTTCTGAACTCAATAAATTCTGAGGTGACATCTGGATTCTTCACCTATCTGACTGAAGTAGGAGTAGAAGTTCCCCTAATAGGTCAGTTCTGCAGTGTTCTAGAAATGTTCCTCGATGCCCAGCCTAGAGCCTCTCTCTCTAGCCTTTCCAATTACTTTGTAAGCTTTTAATTCCCTCCATTAAATTTCTGTCTACTTTAAGTAACTGGACCTTATTCTGTTTCCTGAACTGAACCCTAGTTAATACACACGTAAGCAAATCTCATTCATACTGTGCGGGTGGTTGAGAAGACCAAACCGTACCACCTAAGTCTAGTCAATACTGTCTCCTCTTTTTTGAAAGATGGGTAGACATGATGTGACCAACAGCTGTTAAAATTGTCTCATGGTATTTTCCTGTCATTAATTTTACTCAGATAATATTGGTCTAAACACATTTTGTGAAGTATTGGTCCTGTTTGGCAAATAACACAGAGAGAAGCAATTGTGTATTGAATAGGTTGCTAGATATTATAAATCTCTAGTTCCTAAGAATGTCTCTGAGTTTGAATGATGCCTTTTTTATAACTGAAATGAATAGTTTTCACTTCAATTTTCTATTTTCCTATTAATGTTATATTTTTCTGATGGTAATCATTTGAAGTACTATGGCTAATTCCATAAGTGGAAATGTACTGACAGACATCGCTCTGAGTCTGTCAAGATTTTGAGCAGATTTGAAAAAATTTTGCTCTGTGTTCTCATACTTTCTAAAGGAATAAAATAAAATACAAGTAAAATCCTTTTTAGCACTTTTTTCCAGAAACATTTGTTGCTGTATATGTGGAGCCAAGACACATTTTACCGCTAAACCTGCTCAAATGCCCAGCCGCCATTAAGGCATCAATTCTCTTCAAATCCATTTCTGGACTTGCCTTCACTGCTCTCCAGTTTCAGCCTGGCTCCTAACTCTTGTCTCCATCTCTATTTGTATCTTTTTTTGTACCCTTTAGACTTGCAATGAGTTTTTTATTTTGCCTCTTCTAAAAGGACTTATTCCACTGGCTCTTTTTTTTTCCTTGATACTTTCTTAGAATATATACATTATATATATATCTCATGATATATACAGAGAGAGTCTTGTTATATTGGTCTTATTATATTGATCTTGGTCTCCTCAGGATTTAAGTTCGTTTGGACCTCATTGTGATAAAGACCCTGTAGTTCTCAATAGGAAATCAAAGAACAAGAGAAGTATACTGAGTACTCATGACTTTCTTAGAGAATTTTAAATATTGGACAGAATAAACTAGATTGAATCTTCTAGGGCTCTGTGAATAAAGCTTATTTATTTCCACATATAACCCTTGTTTAAGCTTACTTATTTCCATCATATAACTCTATATCCATGATTAAACCTATCATTTCTTTAAAAGCCAATTCTAACCTTAATTAGTTCCTAAGTTTTAAATTTATCTAAGAAATCCCCATTTCATCTTAAATACTACCATGAATTTTGTTCTGAAAACAGTTTGTTCTGAATACATACTCCACTTCCCTTCTCAAGAACCTATAATTTCTCCTTTTCCATCAAATCAATTTTAAATAGCCATCTTAAGAAACCTCATCAACTCATATAACTTTACTTTCTTAACTAATTGTATCTTCCCCATTCCCTAACACATGCCCTCCACTTCAATCAGACCAATTTTCTTATGATTTCCTGAATATGACAAATTTATGCTTCTCTCCTCAGCATCACATTTAGTTGGAAAACCTCTTTCCACTTACTCAAACTGAACCCATTAATTTCATAAAGCACTGTCTTGTGCCAAGGGTTCTTCATATTAGCTTATATTGTATCTTGCATTGCTCATGATTTTTGTTGTTAATAAGCCATATTTCCCGGGCGCCTGAGTGGCTCAGATGGTTAAGCATCTGCCTTCAGCTCAGGTCATGATCCCGGCGTCCTGGGATCGAGTCCCACATCGGGCTCCCTGCTCCTTGGGAGCCTGCTTCTTCTCTGCCTCTCTCTCTCTGTCTCTCATGAATAAAAAAAAAAAAAAATAAGCCATATTTCCCACATGATTGAAGAATGTGCTGGTGAAATGTTAAGTACTTCATCAATACGTATTTAATTGAGTTGAATTTATACACTCACTATAACATAGCCTGGATGTTATTTTTTAAGATTTTATTAATTTATTTTAGAGAGAGAGAGAGAAGGGAAGTGGCAGAAGGAGAGAGAATCTGAAGCAGACTCCACACTTATGTGGAGCCTGACACGGAGCTCGATCCCACGACTATGAGATTGTGACCTGAGCTGAAACAAAGAGTCCAACGGTTAACCGACTGAGCCACCCAGGTGCCCCTAGCCTGGACATTTTATTGATGTTAAACATCCTAAAAATTACATTCATGATTTTTTATCTTGGTTTAGTCACTTGCAAGTTTTCTCAGCTGTAGTGCCTCTTATTTTCAGACGTCGGTAACAAGTTGGTATATTACTTGTAATTCAAGATGATCTGTGAGATAGTTTATAGGCTCAAGCCAGATAATTTCATTAATTGTACAGTATAATATTCATTCAATAGTTATAAAGGATGCATTCATTCAACAAATATTCAAGTATCTGCTGTGCACTGAGCAATGGGGATAGCATAAAGAATAAGACACAATCCTTGCCTTGCTTTCAGAAAATGTCCTGGGCATGCAGGGCAAACAGAGTGAACAGAATGTCACCATGGAGTGTGATGAGCTTGAAGATTATGGTAAGTACAATGTACTCTGAAAGCACATAAAAAGGACACCTAACCTCAGGCATTCTGAAATGACAAGCTAAGCCCTGAAGAGTAGGCATTATCCCAGCAAACAGGGCTTGAGGAAGGCAGGGGAAACCCGGGCCAAGGTCTAAAGGCCAGGAAAGAAAGAAATTCTTGCTTGGCATGTGAAGTTTAAAGATACTGGAAAAATTACTTAATGAAATTTTTCTGCTGGTGTATTTAGTTCTGATTCAGATTTCGTATGATTCTAGCTCATTTCTTAAAACTTAACAAAATTACCTCAAATCAAAAGAACATGCTGGGAATAATACATTTTTTAAAATAATATTTCATAAACAATTAGTATTCCTAAAATGTTTGCAAGGGAAAATTCTTTCCCTTCTGTTTCAGGTCACATTTCTAAAGAGCTTTTACAGAGGGAGTGTTCTCAGGAGAAGGGAATGTGGAAAGTAGGATAGGGTAGGAGAAGGAGCTAAGTGGGCATGTGAAACACCTGGAGCCCAGCTTTAGTTTGCTCCTACGGGCAACTCTGGGGCAAGAATTGCATCCAGAGTTGGTCCCACCTTGAGGCAAGAGGTCTGGCTTGTGCTAACGAAGAGGGAAGGAAGGATAACCCCCTGGATGCAGAATGCAATGACTTCCATAGCACAGAGGAAATGTTAAGGAAAAAGGGGAAGCAGTGAGCCTGGTCAGCCAACACTCAGAGCATCTGGGGGATGGGTGCAGCTGGGTGCAGTAGTTGGGGAATTGGGTGGGGAACTTACAGGACACTCTAAACCATAGTTATTCCATTTAGGGATTTTGAATTCCAACCAAAAATACTTATTCAAACGTCTGCAATAGTTTCATGCATCGTGAAACTTAACTGGCTTTGTTGATTTTTAGAAATGTAAGTCATTTAGAGAATAAAGAAGTTACATACTACGCATTTAGCCTATGACACATCTATATGACATGATGAATTTGGTCTTAGTGAGATTACAGTCATTTCTTCTAAGTTTTATTATATACTAGAGAACTGCACAAACAGACATTAGCCATTAGTTTGGAAAATAACAGTCACATTGTGATGCTGTTTTATTGTTTCGTTTCGTTTTGTTTTAGGCAAAGCCTCCATTTCTTTCCTTTAGTTTTTCTTCCTATGATTTGTCTTTCTTTTTCTTAGTTCTTCTATTTTTCCCTTTTTCTTTCATTCCTCTCTCTCTCCCTCCCTCTCCCGCCTTCTTTTTCTCTCTCCCTTCCTTCTATCCTTCCTCCTTTTTTTCCTTTCTTTTCCCACTGTTGTGAACTGCCTGTCACAGGATAACTAAAGCTCAACTTGGAACTCAGAAGAAAAAAAAATTGTTTCAGGAACTTGGATGTGCTTGTTTTTGTTTGTTTGTTGTTTTTCATTTTTAATTCACTTAAAACTGTGAATCATTTCATGACTGTGGTCTTCTCTGAATTTTAATGTTTGGCATTTACTTCCAAAGTATGGCCCAAAAAACTGGATAACATTTATTCTGTTTCTTTGTCATTAAACTTTGGTGAATTTAGAGAATGTTCTTTGAAATGACATTCTTACGAAAGAAGTTCTTTAGGGACCCCACAGCTTGGGAGCAAGGATTTCCTAAAACTGCTGTACTTAGCTAGGTTATTTATCTATTTTTGCATGAAGTCAACTTGTCATCAAAACAAAATTAACATTGCATTATTTTTTGGTCAAGGACACATTGAACACTTAGTGCAGCATGCACAACTTTCAGGAAGATAGAACCGTAAACAATTAGTTGCATTCACTTCTTATGACATAAGGTGACTTTCACAATGTGCAATGCTACTGTTTAAAATTAAATGCTCACCACTACATATTACACCCAGACAAAGATTATAGGCTGACATAATTTAGTTCTAATCATTTAAAATGGTTTTTTTTTGCCTCCAGATAGTGGTTCTGTTGATGATGATATGAAACTCTGACATAATTGTGATTGCATTGTATTTTTTTAAGTATCTGTTGTGTAGATATTTAGGTAGCAACCAAAATACTAATTACAATGGCAATTCAGTAATTGGTTCACTCAGTTGTTGGATGGGGTGCTGTGTCTATCCCGAGGCCAATGACTTGTCTTAGTTATTGTGGTGATACTTATGAGAAGCACAAACATCTTGGTGCATTCATATTAGCACAAACTGCACTAGTCAGGTTAATGTGGATAAAGTGATCCATCATCTTCCTTTCAATATGTAAGCTGTAAGAATTAGTTGATGAAGTTTTAACACATTTGCATTTACTTTCCATATAGCTTACATAAATTGCATATTATTTATGTAAAATTTTCAATTCTCAAAAATGAATAACGTCTATTGTTTCCATTCAGTCCTTTTTTAAAAAAATGAAAATTAGTGTTTATCAAATATAGGCCCTGTGCATTTTATATACTTTCTTTCACTTAATCTTACAACAACCCTATGAAACAGGTGCTTTTTTAAAAAAAAGAAATAAAATTCCATACCATAAAATTCACCATTTTAAAAGTGTACAACTGAGTGTTTTTTCAGTGTATTCATGAGGTTATGAAACCGTCGATATTATCTAATTCTGAGACATTTTCATCACTCCCCCGCCCCCCAAAAAAACCTGTAGTAATTCATTGTCACTCTCTATTCCCATCCTACCAGCTCTTAGAAAACCACTAATCTACTTTACGTCTCTAGGGCTTTGTCTGTTCTGGATATTTCCTATAAATGAAACCATACAATATACGGTCTTTTGGATTAGCTACTTTCACTTCCCATAATGTTTTCAAGGTTCACCCATGTAGCAGTATGTATCTGTATTTCTTTCTTTTTTATGGCTGAATGACATATCGCTGTGTTGATAGATCACATTTTGTCTACCCATTCATCAGTTGATGGACAATTGGATTGTTTCCACTTTTTGGCTATTTTGAATAATGCTACGATGAACATTCATGTCCAAGTTTTTGTGTGGACATATGTTTTCATTTCTCTTGGGTGTACATCTAGAAGTACAATTGCTGGACATATGGTGACTTTACATTCAACTTTTTGAGGAACTGCCAAACTGTTTCCCAAGTGGCTGCAATATGTTCCATTGTCATCAGCAAGGTCTGAGGCTTCCACTGTCTCCATACCCATGTCATACTTGTTCTTATTCTTTTTTATGATAGCTATCTTAGTAGCCAGTTGGTTATGGTTTTGATTTTCATTTCTCTAATAACTAATGATGTTGTGCATCTTTTCATGTGTTTATTGGGCATTTGTCTATCTTGTTTGGAGAAATACCTATTCAAATCCTTTGCCCATTTTCAATTAGGTTATTTTATTGTGTTGTAAGAATTAAATATTGTGACTTCTAGGCTCTTATCAGGTATATGAGTTGCAAATATTCTCTTGTATTCTGTGGCTTATCTTTTTTTTCTTGATAGTGACTTTTGATGCACAAAGCTTTTAATTTTGATGAAGTCCAATTAAATTAATGTATTTTTTTCTTTTTGCTGCTTGTCCTCTTGGTATCACATCTAAGAAATCATAACCAGATCCAAGTCAGAAAGATTTGCCTGTACATTTTCTTTTGAGAGTTTTACAGTGTTAGCTATTACATTTGAAATTTGATCCACTTTAATTTTTGTACATAATGTTATTACATTTGAAATTTGATCCACTTTGAGTTAATTTTTGTACATAATGTGAAGCAACTTCACTCTTTTGCATCTGGGTATCCAGGCATTCCAGCACTTTTGTTGAAAAGACTAGGGGCACCTGGGTGGCTCAGTCAGTTAAGCGGCCAATTCTTGATTTCGGCTCAGGCCATTTTCTCAGGGTCCTGAGACCGAGCTCCGTGGCAAGCGCCACACTGGGCATGGAGCCAGCTTAAGATTCTCTCTCCCTCTCCCCCGCCGCCTCTCCTCTCTCTCTCTCTCTAAAAAGAAGAAAGACTGTTCTTTCTCCTATTGAATTGTGTGAGCACCTTCCCTCCAATATTAATCATTACCTTCTTCCTTTTAAACAGACTTTCATAGGCTTTTTTATATCACTTCCAAGTCTTCTCTTATTTTTTAGAAAGTGGGGGAGGGGCAGAGGGAGCGGGAGAGAGAGAATCTTAGGTAGACTCCATGCCCAGCACAGAGCCTGACATCGGGCTCCATCTCACCACCCTGAGATCATAACCTAAGCTGAAAGCAAGAGCCTGTCGCTTAACCAACTGAGTCATCCAGGTGCCCCTTCTCTTATATTTTATTTTGGCACTTATTTTCTTGTGCAAAATAATTCTTATACCAAGTAACCAAGTTAGAAAATATCACCTTATTGCTATATTCTTATAACAATTTTCCCTTCAGATTTGTGTCAGCTTCTCAAAAGTTGAAGACAAACTTCAAGAGGATATGTAATATAAATTTTAAAAATTTATGTTTTGGAGCATATCCATAATATTTAAAATCATTTAAATGTTAATGTGTATAGGAAAATGGCCATATCAAAGGTATGTATTGTTGAAGTTTCCTCTCTAATAGAGATGCTGAACCTCAAAGGCAGATAAAGACTGTATACCTATCATTATACAACCATGTTTTGAATACCTGCCATTACACTGATTGAATATAATTCATGATTGACTACCTGCCATTATCGCTGATACTAGAAAAACTGAAAAAGCTTTTCTCCTCTAGGACCTACCTAGGAATGGAGAAAGATCAGTAAACACCTGGTAACATATTCCAGCCTTATGGTAGGGGCATAGAGTTATAGGAGAACAGGGAGCAACTAATTTTGCCTCCGGGAGTTACTTAAGTGACACAAATTGAATAGATCTTGAAAATAAACTCTTCTAAGAAGAGGAACAGGCAAATGATTTCCAGCCTACTGGATGACATATACAAGACAAAGAAGTTTGAGAGGGGAACATGAGGTATTGAGAAAAGAATCAGGAGTTTTGTGTGACCAGGTGCTAGAATGTATATGGGAAATATGCTGGCACCTGAGGAGTGAGAGGTAGACCGAGTCCAGATTATAAACTGGGTTCAACAGTATGGACTTGATCCTCTAGGCCACGGGAAATCATGAGAGTTTTTAAGTAGGAGGTGATCCAGTATTTATCATAGTTTATATGTTATTGTAGTGACCTGCTTCCAACTCTAACCTGCTATTATAAGAGAGACAGTATAACACAGTAATCAAAAATTTGGACCCCAGAAACACAAATGCCAATTCAAATTCAAAGGACAGAGGGAAAGGAATCCAGAAGATCCGAGGATTGCGTGCTGTGCCTTGGCATAGACCTCTCTGTACTCCTCAACTGTACAGTTATGCAATTTTAAGTAGGTTACATAATCTCACTGAAACTCTGTTTCCTTTTCTGTAAACCTCACAGATTTGTTGTGAGAATTTAGTAATACAGGTAAAATATTTAGCACAGCTCCTGGACCATATTACATGCTCAGTAAATGATAGTTATATAAAAATGTCTTTGAAGGCTGTCTTGTCTTTCCAATGCCAATGCGATTAGTAGGCCATCAATAAGAATTTTAGAATGACATAATGAGTGAAGGGTTTAGTCCAGCAGCATTTGGAAATACAAGTCTAGAGCATAAGAGTGAGTTTGGGCATTACTGTTATTGACTAGAAATCAGGGTATCACCCAAACATAAAGAGGGAATGAAGCTCTGCTAGTTGTAGAGCTTCAAAAGAGAGAGTGAAAAAGAAAGAGAGAATATTTTCATAGTTTAGGAGCATGCAACCTTTGTACAATTAAGAAAACTCTGCTCTTTCCAAGGAGAATATGCACATACATAGAATGTTTTGTATGGAGTTTTAGGGGTTCATGGACACCATAAACTCATTCCAAAAAAACCCTGATTTAAGAATAAGGAAATAATAAAGAAAAAAGTATAAGACTTGATAAAAAGAACAAAGTCCCTAATAGAATATATATAAACTTAGACTCTATCTATGGTGACTGTTGAAGAATCGAGGATCTTTGCTGGTCATATGGACTAGGAAATCAAGAACAATAATTGTTCAGCATTAGGATCAGATCCTTATTTACTCATATAAACAAGTTCAAACCAAATATCTGGCAATCTTAAATTTGGCAAGGAAAAGCCTCTTCTAGTGCAACAACTTTATGTTAAACATTTTATGGATTTCTTCCAAGTACATTAGTCAAATACTGAGAGTAGACATCAGGCAAAGTATACTCTATCCATATTGTTTTTCAAATGCATGTTTCTCATCACCACCGAAATGGCAAGCCCATAGAATGCCCAGAGAATGATGTTTTCTGTGGGAAAATAATATTTAGACATAGTGGTACATGTAGATATAGTGGTAGAACAATCTTCCTAAAATATATATGTTTGTTTCTAATTTAAACACATTTTCCATGTTTTGTAGTCTCAATCTCTTTATCTCTTAAAAAAAAGAAATAAAGGTTAAAAGGTCTTTAGAATTATATTTCTAACTAGGTCCTATTGATGAAGTGAGTATTCTTATTGATTAACTAGATTCTCCTCATCTCTTTGAACCAGAATGCTTTAGTACTTAACAAGTTTAATCCATTGTGGGAATTATTCATCTTATTTTAACTGGTAGTAATCATGAGGATTAATTATGAGACCTGATTTTTGTTCCATGCTTTATAAACAACTAAAACTAATTAGTCTATTTTTGTGTATTTTAATAATTATGCAATCATTTATTAAAAACCTAGTGTCCTAGGAAATATGTTAAGTACTAAGAAAACAAAGATAAATATGAGACTTTTCCTTTCTTCAAAAGCTCACTCTTAATCTATCTGAAGAGTCAACATATACATACTTATAATTCAGAGGAGAATGAATTTAGCTTCCTCGGAGTTGGGGTGGGTGGGATCATGCCATGGAAATCACAAAGAAATGGTGACACTGAGAAAAAATTTCCCAGATGAAATATGAATTTACCTGAGAGGTATGAAAGGGGAAAAGAATTCCAAGTAAAGAGAACAGCATGTTCAAAGGCAGGGTGGCATAAATAAGCATAGTGTGTTTCTTGAATTACAAAGAGTTCAGAGATGTTATAATGTAAAAAGTGGGAGAGAGAATAAATGGGCTGTCAAATATCCTGCATCTTATGAAAAAATTCCCATGAGTTTGTAAGCAGGTGCTTCAAAGCCAGAACTAATTAATCAACCTTCTGAAGTTGTATCTTGATCATGTGTAGGTTTGCTGTGATTAATTTTGTGATGTTTGTCTTGAGCTTATGGTCTAGAAGGGGCAGGCTTAATTAAAAAAAACAAAACTTTACTTATTCTGGGGAAATCATCGGCAAATGAAACTGAAAAAATTTGCTAGGAACAGAGCATAAAGAGTTTTACAATCTGTGGCAAGCTTTCCTGTGCCTAAGAAGTCCATGGGTTTTTTTTTTAAATAAGGCTATTTTTTAGAGCAGTTTTAGTTCACAGGTCCATAGATTTTTCATTGAGTTATTATTAATGAATAAATGTTGTACAAACTTTATTTGGAAAAATAACTAGTAGCAATTTGGAAATTAACAGGAGGAAAATGAGACCAGTTAGGAAGTTATTATAATACAGAAATAAAGACCTGACCTATAGGCATGAGAAAGGAAAGAACAGGATGGATTTGACAAGTATTTCATAGTTAAATAGTATTTGATAAATGATAGATGTGGAGGGATAAGTTTTCTAGAATAACTTCCATGTTTCCTTCTTAGTCATTGGGCAGATAGTGATGCCTTCAATAAGACAGGGAATTAAAGAGTGTATGGTGGGAGGCAGATGATTTTGGTGTAGGACATCCTGAGTAAAAACTGCAGGTTGGACATAAAAATAAAGATATCTGACAGGCAATCAGAAAATGTTTCTGAAGGCTAAGGAAAGAGAAATATGCCAGAGATACATACTTGGCGTCATTAGACTATAGCTCCCATATTTTGCAGAAGAGATGCACTGAAGAAGCCAACTGGTCACCTAGACAAAAATTTAAAGAGTGGCTTTACTTTGCATTCACCATTGCAGATCACTGTTTGATTTTTAACGATGAATAACTAGAAAATTTGTTATTGCTTTACAGTTTTTTAGACCCGCAGGAATAAATAATTTATATAAATGATATAATTGCATCCTGTCTTCAAGGAATATTTTTCCCTATTAAAGTCTCCATTGTAAGCAAATATTTTTTATGAAAAAATCACTTTTTTAATGTTCAGAAAGACTTACTTATAAGTTGAGTGTGTTATTTTAATTCATAGCACTTAGAAAAAGCTAGATATTTTGGAGATATAAATTTGGCTGGATGATTCACCCACAGAATTTTCAGAGATGATGCCTTCTGTACGGATTATACATAAGTTGGGAATGGCTAGTGAAATCCTAGCTCAGGGTGCGAATGAACACCACCACAGAGCCCAGACCCTTGGAGAAGCCCTAGGGCTGTTATTTGGAATTGACTTTGTCTTTGGACCCTAACAAAGCATTTGATGTTCTGAGATGCAGAGGGGCCAGGTAAGGTTTTGGCCCTGTCACAGTGGTTGAGGTCAGGGTCACAGTGTCAGGTTGAGGCCAGGGTCACAGTGTCAGGCTCTTAGTGGTGCACGTAGTTTTGGCAAGGTTGCCACAAATTCAACACGGGAAAGACATGGGGCTTGTGTATGTGTGTGGTGGGAAGGAGGCATCAATTCACCCTACAGTATGTTCAGGAACAATGTCTTCTGATGCCCGTCCTCAATTCCCTTTCTGGGTGGGACTTGGTCACACTGAATAGAAAAATTCAGTGACGGTCCCTCAGAGTCCCAAGAGTCAACCCCTTCACATTCCCACCCCCATTAAAAACACTATGCATGTCATCGTACTCTGCAAAGTGAACAGGAGGACAGAGGGAAGGGAATCCAGAAGATCCCAGGACTGCATGCTGTGCCTTGGCATAGACCACTGGGCTGTGTGAGAGCTGACAACATAGCCTGAGGGCGCCTAGGCAGGGGCTGCTGTCAAGTCCTGGGGTTTTCCATGGTAAAGTGGGTGGACAGTGCACTGGAGAGACAGGACTGGGTAAACATACAACTTCCTCCTCCTACAGGAGACTATCAGGGTGGCCTGAGGCTGGGCCCCTGGTGCTCTCTCACTTTCTCGAGGGCCCGTGTCAGGCTTTGGCTCATCTGGGTTCATACCTCATCCATACAGCAGCTCCAGCAGCTCTGAGGTATTTAGAAGTAAATATCCTTTCCAGGAAGGGCTGACACTGTAAACAAGGTCCAGGGAAGCCGGGGCAGCTTCTGGGCTTGCCATAAGTATTATAATTTTTCTTTCCTTTCTTTGGCAATACTTATATACTTTATTCATTCATATACACTTGGATAGCCTGCCAGTTGCAAACTCAGCTTTGTGGGGTAGAGATGCCAACTCTACCAAACCTGGAATCGGGATGATAAGCATGTCGTTTTTTTAAAAATTGCACAATGAGCACTACATTCTAGGAAAGTGCTTACAATGTACAACAACAAAAATAAGAACCTGTGGTTCTCATTACATTTTTAGACAAAACGTAAGAGAGATAAAAATGGAGCTGCTCTGGCTGATTTAAGGCTGATTGCCCAATGTGACTAACAAGTGGTCTTCTGTAAACATTTGGGTTTCATTAGAACATATTTTGGAAACAATGACCTATCTGGAGGTGCACCATTCCCACCCTACTGCCAAGAACATCTTCTCATTACTGAAGTGCTCAGGTCTTCACACTTCAGTATTTCCTCCTCCAGGGGGGCACTGGGACTGCCTTGGACCAACCTACATGAGCTGGCTGTACACCCCACTTCCCAATTTCGTGTTCAGTTATGTCATATTGATAGCTCGAAATCAACCACAGCGAGTGTATTTATATCATAGAAATCAGCAAGCATTACAAACTAGAGCTCTCCTGCCCCCAGAGCTGTTAACCAATTGCCAACATCTTTCTTCCCCTCTTTCTCTCTCTCTCTCTTTCTCTACCCCATCACTTCTCGATTCTGGAAATATGGCACAAAGTAGCAAATTTTTATCTCTGTTCCCCTCCCTGACCAAATACTTTCTCTAGATTCATTTTTTCCCCTTAGATAGTACTCTCACCAGTTAGATTATAGTGATGCCTTACTCTTCCTGCTTTTGACTTGGGAGAAATTCTTTTATTGAGTGAATTCTGCAGATTTCCCTCATCTTTTTTTTTTTTTTTTGAGTGAGGATACAGAAACTTTTTTTCTTTTCATCTACTGTTCCCATGAAAAAGGAGAACCATCTGAGCAACACTCCTGGCTTCCTGCTCTGCCTCTTAAAAAACAAAAAAAAAACTATTTAAATTCAATTAATTAACATACAGTGTATTATTAGTTTCAGAGGTAGAGGTCAGTGACTCATGAGTTTTATATAACACCCAATACTCATTATATCCCATGCCCTCCTTAATGTCCATCACCCAATTACCCCATCCCCCCACCCACTCCCCTCCAGCAGCCTTCAGTTTGTTTCCTATGATTAAGAGTTTCTTATGGTTTGTCTCCTTCTCTGATTTCGTCTTGTTTTATTTTTCACTCCCTTCCCCTATGCTCCTCTGTTTTCTTTCTTAAATTCCACATAGGAGTGAAATCATATGCTATGCTCTGCCTCTTTCTCTTAGTGGAAAGATGGAAAATGAGTTCTATGACAACATCGCATCTATTGACCCACGTTTCTCAAACAGGCCAAATACTAGGAAACTTTACTCTTTTTTCCTTACTCTCTGCCCTGGACCAATGAGAGGAAGCATTTCTGGAACAGTCTGTTCTATATACCCAAACTTGAGCATCTTGGCATGTCCCAAAACCAAACTAGGGTAGAGGGTTGGAGGGAATTGACTTGGCAAACTGTTTTGCTGCAGATGTAAAGCCATGTTCTCCAACTGGTTTATCAAGCACATAATTGACATTTAGATATTTATTTGTCTGTCTCCTACATCTTCATTCTCAATTAGTTCTGAACACAGGAAGGAAAGAATTTAAAATTTTAAGTAATCCCTTAAAAGTCCAACAACTTTTTCATACATTGAGACTTCTCAAATATCACTTCCCCAGCGTGAAGATTTCCCTAGGTAAACCAGCCAAATCTTTTCTCTCTTTCTGTTCAACTATTAAAGCACTTATTTTGAATCACTTACCTAGCACTTATCATATACTACTCTATTCATGCATGCATCTTATCCCCTAAGTAGAAATGCATGCAATGTTCCCTCTCATGCCTCTAGAAGGATACATGAGTAATTAGTAAGATGGTTATGTCAAGAGAGGCTAAAGAACAGTGTGGGGAGACTTATTTTCAGTATGCCTTTTGAAGATTCTGGAGTTTGTATCACACATTATCTTTTCAAAAATAAATACATTAAGAGAATAAATCCTCAAACTAATAAAAATAATATAAAATAAAACTATTGCAATTAATTTTGTAAGTCTATAAGATCTTGTTTGATCACTAGAAACCACATACCTATATCCTATCAGGCCAGATCCATTTGAAATTGTCTTATGAGACCACACTTTAATTGTTATGCCTTGGACTTTTACTGGGAAACAATTTTAGAAATAAACATATGCTGTATGTGCCTCTCTATTTTTCTGAGGAACTGCTATTTTTTTCAGTAGTCTATACTTTGAAAATTACTCCCAGAACTCTCAACCAGAAAAAAAAATTCTCCTTTTAAACAATATGATTGCTCAAGTTACATGAGTCATTTATCACATTAAAATTTTAAAAAATAAGTTATACAGACTGCAGTCAACCTAAAACCTGAGCCTTATCGCAATATGGAAAACAGATGAACATGGAGCTGCTCTGATTGACTCACAGTTAAAAGGCCCAGGTCTTAACTATGTGTCTTTAACCTTCCTCAAGGAGTAGTAATTTGATAGTCATTGTTGCAAAAAACAATGAAAGTGAACTAATCATCATGTTTCTTTTTTTCCTTCCCACTTCTTGTGAAGTGGGAAGCTCAGAACCAAGGTGTGTGTCTTTTCATGTACATTTCCTAGTGTGAGATCTCTTAATACACCATTTCTCCTCTCTCCTTTGTTTTCTGTAATTATTTCAAGTTAGTTTATCTGTGCTTAGAGTGAAAATACCTCCAATCCATTAGGTTGATTGGATATACATTAATCTGGTTATTTATTGTCTCACCTTGAGGGAAATAGACTGAATTAGTTTTTCTAAGAGTTAGAGGCTTTCTCATCCTCCATAGCAGGTTTCCATAAAGCACATGCTAGGCGGTAACTAGGTCAGGATTTAGGGCAAACAGTCCTCTATATATCTCCAATAGTCTCAGTTGGACTCTGAGATCCAAATGAAAATATAATAATGTGATGGATTATATAGTTAAAATACAAAATTGCTTGTGAATTCTGTATCTGTGGAACAAAAATGAATTGGTAATTGTGTGTCTTTAAAAAAAAATACATTTTGAGGAAAACATTTGCCCACACCACTTAACTATACTCAAAGCCAACAGATGACTCATATAACCTGAAGCTCATAAAACTGACAACAGATATACCTATTTAAGACTATGGATTGTGACTCCCAGATAGCTGGAGAATGATTTAGTGCAACAGTTGCTAAATACAGTAGCTGCCTTTTCCATATCAACATTATAACAATTGGCAGTAACTGGGTTCACAGTGAAGCATGAACTCAGGAAATCGGCAATGTCATGTCCCAAAGCGAGATTTGTTAAGGGCTCCTAAGTGATATTAGACCAAATAAATGCCAACCTGAAAATTCATCTGTATGACAACCAACTCTGGAACTTTCCAATTCTCTATAAATTTATAATAGGTACTGATTTGAAGGGAGAATAAAAATAGAATATAAAAAAATCTCCCCAGCTTTAATGAAAATTAAACATTTTTTGTTGTTGTTGGGAACCTAACATTTGCTAGATACCATATTAAGACGTTCAAGGTTTACAGGATGAGCAGGATGTTTAGATAATATGTAGACCTTCTATTGGAAGAATAAGAAAAAAAATAAGAGGAAAAAAAAAAGCAGAATGCCAGAACTCAGGCACTATTTTAGCATTTTTTCTTCATCCTCTCCCTACTATGATTCTGGGGATCTGAGAACATACCTAAGGATCAGACCCATGGTCCTTCTCCCAATTTCAACTCTCCTCAGCTGAAGTTACTGTTATTTAAGTACTCATTAAAGCACAGATGCTAAATTCTGACCTTTTTAACCCATTTTAGGAAGTAGAAGCAAAAGGCCATATACTTAACCAGACTTAAAAGGAGTTCTCCCTTATAACTAGTTCAGGTATGCTTCAGGAACCATTCCTTACTCCCTGGCTTTCTGCTGTGGGACACAGAAAACCCTGAAGCACTGTAAACCAGTCAATTCAAGAACTAAAATTCAAGAAACTTAGGTGCCCCAAATTAGATTTATCATGATCCTTGATTCAGCACTGCTTCCATCATTGGACCATGCAATTTAGCTGATAGAAAACAGGATTAGTCATTCCTCTGGCAGAGCAATGGTGTCATGGAAACAGGGGATGGTCCCCGTGGGTCCGCACACTGCCTTTTATTTTATTTTATTTTATTTTATTTTTTTGATGTAGTGTTCCATGATTCATTGTTTGTGCATAACACCCAGTGCTCCATGCAGAATGTGCCCTCTTTAATACCCACCACCAGGCTAACCCATCCACCCCCCCTCCCCTCTAGAACCCTCAGTTTATTTTTCAGAGTCCACCGTCTCTCATGGTTTGTCTCCCCCTCCGATTTCCCCCCCTTCATTCTTCCCCTCCTGCTATCTTTTTTTTTTTAAACATATAATGTATTATTTGTTTCAGAGGTAAACGTCTGTGATTCAACAGTCTTACACAATTCACAGTGCTCACCATAGTACATACCCTCCCCAATGTCTATCACCCAGACACCCCATCCCTCACACATTGCCTTCTACAAATGTGAATTTAGACTAGTGTAACCAACTGTCCCTTTGTGCCTGGCACTGTCCCATTAGCACTGAAAGTCCTGTGTCAGGTGAAACTAAGTCCCTGGCAAACCAGGAAAGCTGGGCACTCTAAATCCTACCCTAAATCATACCATGAATGGCCTCAAATAATTCATTTTTCTTTAAACTTAGCCAAATCCTATAGCTAACATGTAATCACAGTATTATTGGTTTCTCAGTATGTGCCACATTCTAACGTTTGTGGAAGATACTATTATTAACTCCATTTTACTAATGAAGAAACGAGGCATTGAGGATTTAAGATACTGGTCCAGGTCTCCCAACCAAGATAGATTTCTGTACTCACATCTTTAAGTACTAGGGCCTAGAAACAAATTAAATAACACATCAGTATATCCTTAGTGTGCCTAGTTTATTCACTAGCCAAACAAACAGGTACGCTGTGGATTGCGCTGTTAGATTGAAATAGAATGTGCATTTCCAAGGTTAACAGAGTATTCAGCATAGGTCACATTCTAAAGAAAATGACCATATTTAAATTTTCATTATTTGTATACTATAGCCCATTTTTAAATTGTAATAAATAGTGTTTTTGCCAGCTATCTCATAGAGCAAGGAAACAGAAGGTTATTGGAAATATAATATTCTGGGTTTTAACATTAATCTTTGCTTATTTTAGGATCTAGAGCTCTAGAAGGAAGCATCATTTCTATGACATTGGGACTAGTTTGTTCTGATTTCATAGCTTGAAGCTTGTTTGCTTTTGCTCAGATAAAAGACCATTATCTTTTATCTTTGTGTTTATGCACATACTGAGACAGCTTGCCATCCTGTACTCCTTCAAGGGGTGATTTTTTCCTCACTCATCTGTCTGAGGAGGAGACTGTAGGCTCCCTCAGGGAAAGGATCCTATTTATTGTGTTCAGTATGTTATTATCAGCATCTAGCACACAGTCTGGTTCAGACTGGACACTCGGTAAATATGTTTTCAATAAAAGAATGGCCTGAGAAATTGACTAAATGGACAAACCTATAGAAGCTTTAGAAACTTTGAGTCAGAAATGAAAAATATGGCTGCCGAGAATTGAGGGGGAAAAAAAAGAATTTTAAGCGGTCGAAATAAAAGTGAACATAGTAAAACGGTGTTGTAGCATACAATTACTGTCATTTTATTATGGCAGTTAACATTTATTGGGTGCTTACTAGGTGCCAAACACTGTACTAAGTACTTTTTAAAACGTTTAATCCTCATAACAAATCTGTGAAGCAGCTGTTATTATTGGCCGCAATTTTACCTCTGAGGAAATGAGCCTTTGAGAGTTTAACTTTATTTTGATCTCACAGCCAACAGGTAGTGGAACTGAGGTGGTAATATTAATACCACATACTTCCACAGAGCTCTGGACTTCCCTTATCCCGATACTCCTCAAATTTCTTCATAACTGCCTATTTGGTATCTGTCTTCCCCACTCTATGAAGGCAGAGTCCGGTCTATCAAACTTTAGCATTTTATTCTCAGAACCAAAGTACCAGAAGCCCAGCAGTAGTGGCTCAACAATAGTTGTCAAATGAATGAAACTGTCGTTGAAGAATCGACAAACTTAGGAAACCGTAGGACTTAAAAATTGCAGAGAAAAATCATAGATTAGTAACATTCTTCAAGGGTTACCATAGAGATGCCTATTCCCTGAGACGGTTACCCACACTTTGGCTTTTAAAAAAGGTCGCAGCTGGAAATTCTACAGAATGATACATATATACGGCAGAGAGGCTGGCCTCCCTAAGTAGAAGCACCAAGGCTATGTTGGAAGCTGTGCAGCATGAAGGGAAGTAACTGGCAAAATCTCGAAATGATAAAACTAGAGATTATGAATGAATAGTTCTTACAAGTGAGGATGGCCTTGGCATCAGGACATTATTAGATAAACTATCATTGTGGGGGGATGTTTTTCTCCTCCTTCTCTATTTCCCACGGAGTTGCTCCCAATGCAAATAAGAACAAAGGATAGGCTGATTTCTGCTATAGCGATCCTACCCATTTTGTAATAGAGAAGTTAAGTGCATGGTGTTTAAATTAGAGAGAAGCTGGGTGCCTGGGTGGCTCAGATGGTTAAGCGTCAGCCTTCGGCTCAGGTCATGATCCCAGTGTCCTGGGATCGAGTCCCGCATCGGGCTCCCTGCTCCTTGGGAGCCTGCTGCTCCCTCTGCCTCTCTCTCTCTCTCTCTCTCTCTCTCTCTGTCTCTCATGAATAAATACATAAAATCTTTAAAAAAAAATTAGAGAGAAGCCAGGTTAAAGACAGGTGAAGACTGGCAGTTCTACCAAGTGGAACTGTTTAACGTATTCAGGCACACTTAATACACATAATTCAGTGAAAACTGACACTGAGGGGTTTTTTTTGTACAGACAATTTAAAAGTCAGTTTGTCTGGAAGAAGATTAACCAGGGGGTGATGGTGGGGAGATGGATGGATGGATTCAGGTGATGACAGCAAGCAAAGAAATGAAAGCAGTCACTAAGAAAACACAATAAATTATCAGGGCAACTTCCTAATTCTTCAAATAGGTTTTTAAAGTGGGAGCAAAAATAACTATTTTTGAAGTGCAAAAGCTGAGACTTCTTTAGTTTTATGTTTTTTAATGGTGTATTGGAAAGGGCTACAATTTAGCTAGGGGAGTGATGAGTTTGGTTTTAGATACGTTAAATTAGGAGATGGCAGGATCAAAGAGAAGAATAACTGGAATCATGAGATTAGAATGCTCATTAGAGACCAAGATTTGCGGGTCATCGCGTGGACGTGATCTGAGGCCATCCAGTAGGTAAACTCGTCTCAATAGGAGAGTGAGAAAACCAGTGAGCCTCAGGAATACCCAGAGAAAAAGGACCTAAGGATGAAGTGTAATTAGAGGGGTGGTCAGGAAGTTTGTTGTTTTAGGACGATGGAATTCAAGTGATGAAAGGGTTTTCAGAAGGACAATAGTCAAACTTGTTTAATATGACAAAGGAATCAAGAAGGAAAAGATTAAGAAAGGACATCTGCATTTGTCTAGAAGCAAAGTTCCTGAAACACAGAATATTTATGGGTTTATGGAAAGCAACCAAAAAAAAAAACAAATGAAGGGGTGAGGGGTAGAGGGAGAGGGTACCACACACTCTACTCCGGTAAAGGCTTTGGGTATAAAAGGAAGGAAAGCAGTATAATGGTGGGAAATGTTAGGGGCATTAGGTTAACAAAATAAAAGGGCACTGATATAATAAAGACGAATCTAATCTTCCTGAATTCTAAGCTACTCCCTCAAAGTAAATTAGTAGCCTTGGGAGGCTCATTAATTCTACGAGGGCACCAGGGTATTGTTCGCTGCATTGTACTGCAGTGCCTGACAAAGCCCAGAGGTTATTATTCATAGCTTTAGGGAAAGCACTTCCTGTCACAATGGAGAGACTCCCCAGGAAATAAAGATACCATTATAAGAAACAGCGGCAGCAGTGTCTGCTTTTCTAAAAGGAAGATAAATTTGCAGATAACTGTCAAATCCTTTGGCAAACAGTTAATGTACCACGATCAGATTTTAAACCCCTGGACTCCTCCTGTATCATCTTCCTATCTCAGTTTCTTCACCTGTAAAAGAAGGAGTTTGGAGTTGATAATCTTTTTTTTTTTTTTAAAGATTTTATTTATTTATTTGAGAGAGAGAGTGAAAGAGAGAAAGAGCACAAGAGGGGGGAGCGGGAGAGGGAGAAGCAGACTCCCTGCTGAGCAGGGAACCCGATGTGGGACTCGATCCCGGGACTCCAGGATCATGACCTGAGCCAAAGGCAGTCGCTTAACCAACTGAGCCACCCAGGCGCCCTGGAGTTGATAATCTATTTAAAAAAAAACCCCACAAACTTTTAGCTTTCAAATTCTATGTTCTTTGATTCTTTTCCTTCTCAGACACAGTTCCCTGTAAAGAGAAAAAGGGTATCCATAGTACAAAATGCCAAGACATAATGAAAAACGAACCTAGGCCTGATAACATCCCTAAATCCGAAGTTAGGTATGCATCCTGTTACAGAAACCACTTGATCCAGGAGGGGGACAAGGAGGGCCGTGACCAGCTCGGAGGCAGTAGTATTGAAAAGGAGGGTAAGGATTTTACACATGGTTTCTGTAACAGGATGCATACCTAACTTCGGATTTAGGGATGTTATCAGGCCTAGGTTCAGGCTGCATGTCATAGTACCCAGTTTCCAGTCTCTAAAAAAAATATTTAATCTTTCAAAATATTTACTGTCCAAGGTAGGGGATTTATTGATCACTTTCTGTTACTAGCATCTCCCTAATGATTTCAAGTAATTCATTTGGTCAGCAAGCTTTAGTAAGACTGCATTCCTTATTTTTTTTCTTCCCGACAATCTTCCTTAGCTCTCTCTATACCAGGTCAGTGTATGAAACCAGCTTTTTGGTTTGATTTCTTCCATTTCAGTCTCATCACTGTTTATGGGTTCCTTCAAAGCAGAATTGGTATTTGAGAATCCACATCCATTTGATATCCTCTATCCATATCAGTACAACATTCCAAGCAATCCATTCCAGGGCACTTGGTGGCTCAGTCAGTTAAGTGTCCAATTCTTGATTTCTGCTCAGGTCATGATCTCAAAGTCATGAGATTGAGCCCTGCATCGGGCTCTGTGCTGGGAGTGGAGCCTGCTTAAGATTCTCTCTCTCCCTCTGCCCCTCCCCACACCCTCACCCCACCCATGCTCTCATGCATGCTCTGTCTCTAAACAAACAAATATTCCATTCCAGAGTTTGTAATAAGGAGGCACACTGCGCTAGGCATAGTAACCCTCTTGTGTCTCCAACACTATAACCAATGTCTACACCTTACTACATTGTGGACTGCAAAATAAATTTAGATTTTCCTTAAATACATGAATTAGAGTTGCTTAAATCTCCACTGGTTGCATGTAGGGAATGAGCCCCCCAACCCTGATACCCCAGTCCCAAGTATTCCTCCAACCCTTTAGTACATTTATATGTACTAAAAAACCAGATCCTTCCTTCCCCCCACCCTGATCTTTCTCCCAGTGAAATTGTACTTCACTGGTCACAGCTACCCTCACTCTGGTCTTGAATGGTACTCTCCTTTTGGCTTTCTGTGAAGATGGACAGAATGGTCCTCTTCTGACTCTCTACACCTGACACTGGACTGTAATGTTGAGCAAAAAGGATCAGAGATAATAGGAGAGAAAAAATGTATACTTTATAACTGTAGCTTCTAAAGAGCCTCACTCAGATAGGCATCAGGTCTAGACTCCTCTACAGACAGAGATCACCCCGCTTCTAGGAAGGCCTCGGATGAATTTCACTAACGACTGGGACAAATCCCAACCGACAGATGTTGAGAATAGGAACAGGGACAGAGTGTGTGAATTTATCTTTCAAGAAGTTTGGCTTTCACCCTATCACTTCTAGAGCATCCAAGGGTCTCCTATGTTTCTGTTGTGTGCCTAAGCATGCCTCACCCTAAAAGTCTGCTCAGGAGCTTCAGAAAACTTTGTCAGTGAAAGCCCAGACAGAGACCAATAACTAAGCAAAAGTAAGGAAACTGAGGGGGAGTTTTCTCCCTTCTTGGCTCCAGAGAATGTGGCCCAAGAGAGTTGTGTCATTATCATGAACTTCTCTTGTTTAGTTTTGTTTCTTTTTTTGTGTGTGTGGGGGGTAGTGTTGGTAAAGTATTGGTTATAGTTCTATAGGTTAAAAGTGCAGCATAGGTTTCAACCGGCTGAAACTCAAGGCATCAATAGGGCTGCATTCACTGCTGAAGCTTCTGGAGGCTGCTCACATTCTTTAGTTCATGGCCCCCTTCCTCCATCATTAAAGCCAGCAATGGAGGGTCAAACTCTTTAGAAGTATGATCTTTCTGGCTCTTCTCTCAACGTTTCTCTCTTTTTGACTTACAGCCGGGAAAGTTTCTCTGCCAAGGACTAGGAGGAGACTGGGCCCACCCGAATAACCCAAAATAATCTCCCCATTTAAAAAACCAGGTAAGAAGTAACCTTAATTCCATCTGCAACCTTAATTTCCCTTCTGCCTTGTAACATATATTCATAACTTTTAGAAATTAGGACTAGGACATCTTTGGGAGGTCATTGTTCTGTCTACTATGGTTGGTTAAAGACAAGCTAAGAATCAGGAAGACATAGGCATTATAGTGAAAACCGGACCAAAAATAAAACCTCACAAAAAAACAAAAAGGCAATAGGTTCTTAAGACCATTAATCCAATGGAAAGTTGAGAGAATGTTAAAGAGGAGAGGGTTTCTCCCAAATGAGAATATATGTTCATTTATTTTTCAGTATTTTATTTAAGTATAGTTCAGGAAAAATAATGTGCCTTAACTGTCCACAGTTTCTGGTGCTTTTGTGTGTTTCCTGGGGCAGGCCAGATGAGCTTATTCCTGTCTTTATACCTTGTCTGCTCAAGAGTTACTCTGGTGGGAGAGTAAAGGTTGGCCTTAGCCAGTTGTGGGCCAAGTTAACAGCACTGCTTACTCCTCGCTTGGACAGAGCTCTCCTAGCATTATGCGTGGTGGAACACTTTCCACAGTCACCACAACCATTCAGGTTGAAGATTTGTCTACTCCCTGTTGCTTCATGGATGTGAAAAATAGAACATAAGCTATGGGATTTGTAGATGGTAGACTAATGCGATGGGCACAAGGGGTTGCTTTCTGGGGGCAGAGGGCTCCAAAGCATGACGGCAGTGATGGCTGAATAACTAGGTAATTGAATCCCTAGTGGAGCACCCAAGTTGTGAGAGGTGAAGCTGTACTCAGGCGTGGGCCTTGGCACAGTGACTGGTACTGGGTCCTCTGCTCTGCCCGTTATCTTGGGTGCTGCTTGCCACTCATTCAAGTTTTTCATAAAGGGGATTCCAGTGCGTCATGTTTGGTAGGCCTAAACTCAAAATGACCCAGCAGGTGATGCTGTGTGAACTCAGGTGAGTCAGGACGGAAGCAGGCCCTAGCACCCAAGAAAGATCCTGGAGATCATTCATCAGGTAGTGGCTTGGTAGTAAGGAGGGCTACTGTTTCTAGAAGGGAACAGGGCAAATAAATCAGAGAGGAAGCTATATACCAACCAGTACAGAAATATTTATAATTTAACAACTGATAAGGGGCCTATCATCTGAAGAGTAGCCCTAATTTGGGTTCAGCCAAAGCACTGGGTAGTTTTCTTTTCAATTCTCAAAACCGAAAAGGTACTCTCATACTCCTCCCTAGGCAAACAGGAACTTCTCATCATATTTATCCTTCTAAAGGATGCCACCCTTGGTGATTCTAAAAGAACATTCTGTTTTTATACCAGGAAGAGTTACCCCTTTTCTCAATAAAGAAAAAAAAAATACAAATAATTTTTGGTGGGCTGTACCCTCACTCTACATCCTTCTATATTATGCTTATCAAAACATTTCATAAGAGGTTTACAGGAGTCACAATATATTTACCAGTTGATTCCAACATTTTAAAACATTTTAAAGATTGGGGCCCAAGGGAATATTTGTGATAAAATTAACATCCAGTTTTCCAAACTGCCATTTTAATTGCTATGGCCATCACAAGCGGATTTATTCATGCTAAAGTGATTGATATTCCCAAAGATACTCTCCCAAGTAATATCTTGCAATTAAACTTGATTTTCCCATAAAACAAAAAATCTATTAACAGTAACATTTATATGATCATTCATAGCTATAGTCGTATCTGCTAGTTGGTAAAACAGGAGAACACTGTGAAAATCAGTGAAGAATTTCTAGAAGCTGTTAAGAAATCCGTAGGGGAGAGACTGAGGAGAAAAAAGAGTTGGGTATGAGCATTAGAGGTGCATATTTTGCAATGGCTTTCCTGTAAGTCAGGATTCATTCATTTAATAGATTTTTACTGAAGCTACTAAGACAAGCTGGAAATACAAATAGGACAGGAAGCGATTATTCTACAGATATGAGGTTTCCTGATGAGCAGTTGTTGATACAAGTGATAATAAATGGAAATGGTGGGAATGGAAAGATTTAGCAGAGGAAATGACTAGTCAAGATTTTGTGGGTTTAAGAATATAATATTTGTGTTTACACAGAATCATTTTACACCTACATCCTCTTTGTAACGACACATAATCTTATGCCACTGCTGGCCCATCAATCATTAAGAGTGAAATGTCTAGACTGGACTGATATTCTCAAGGTTCTTGGCAGAATGACTCACTTGGGTATGAAACCACATACACACAAAACAATCACACTTTAAAGCCCAAGATGACAGTCTGGCATTTCTCAACATTTACAATGTTAGAAGTGAGTAACCACAGAATGGCAAGTTGCTATACATGGTAATCTGATAAAAATACTCAAGGAAGATGCACAGAAATGAAAATGAGTTTATGTCTGTACCCTTCTAGTCCTTTCCCACTGATATGACTGGTACTTGTGGTCAAAATAGTGTCTACCACTTTTTCAATGATTAAATCACACCCCTGAATTTTGGTTCACTTCCTCTGAAGCTTGCAGTGCATAACCTCAAATTTAATTTTTTTGTCAAAAATGCACCTCTAGCTCAGTGCTTAAAAACAACCAGAATAGAACTACCAACTCTACTGAAAGTTCAGAAAAGTGAAACATATATTACTCTACATATTTACAGAGTCTGTCTCACACTTGAAAACTCAACAAGTCAACAGAATCAAACACCATCAGGAAAATAAAAGGAATCTTTTTGAAGTTTGCAGATAACACCAAGCAGTGTTCTTTGAAGAGGTAGGGTAGATGACAGTGTTAGTGCATTTGGTTTAGAACTTACACAAACTCAATTAGGTTTTATCCTTAAGATGCAGAAATTAATATGAACAAATTAGTAAGTAAATGTAAACATTGTGGCTTTAGAACATTAGGAAACCAGGAAATGTAACAATAGTTACCAAGAAAGAAAAAAATATAAACATGGAAAAAATACTTTTTAAAAAGGGAATTTTAGAGTACTGAAAATACTCTGTGATATTATAATGATAATATAGGTCATTATATATTTGTCAAACCCTTAGAATGTGTAACACCAAGACTGGATCCTAAAGTAAACTATGGACTGTGATGTGTCAGTGGAGGTTCATCCTTGGTAGAAAATGCACCATTCTGGTGAATGATCCTTGTAATGGGGGAGACTATACACGTGTGGGAGCAGGGAATATTTGGAAAATTTCTGGATATCTCTTTCTGTTTTTATGTAAAGCTAAAACTGCTTTAAAATAAAGTCTTTTTTTTTTTTTTTTAAGAAAGGGCATTAGAAGTTCAGATATGAAACAAACTTCAATTTTCTCTTCAGGAAAATTTCATAGAGCACAGAAGTATCATCCAAATATTTTCCTGTTAGAGAAAGAATAGTGTCATAAGAGAGTAAAGATAACAAATATAGTATTTTGAGAAATGTAATATTTTCACATCTTTGCATTTCCCTGTGAAGAGTTGTTTTCTTAGACAGACTTGGGAACCTGGGGGAGATTATGAGAGCCGCCTCAGGGAGGATTTTCTAGATTCCTTCATTTCTCCCTTTAAAGTTTCTAGAACCTGGCCTGCCAGATGGATCATACAGTTTTGAAATAAAAAGTTTCTAGCCAGAAAGAAAGAGGAAGCAAGAAAATCTTACCCTTGCAGTCCCAAGGGTTGATGGGAAGAGAAAAGGAGGGGCAGGTAGAGGAAGGAGAGACACAGGAAAGGAGAGAACCCTTTCCAGGTTCAAGTCCTAATAGGAAAATTATGTGACATGAGAGGAGATGCCCCCAAAGTCTCTCATTAATCTGGGCCGGATGTAGCAGGTGAACTTGGTGGCGGAGAGGCGATGTGAGTCTGGCTTCCTCTTACATCAGCTTCTTCAGTGTCACAGATAGGAGCTCCAGTGCCTGTGTTCCCTGAGGAGGACATGTGCGAGTAAGGTGAGAGTTAGGCTGGGGGCTGCGCCAGGGAGCTCAGAAGTCAAGGCTCAGTAGCTGAGTAATCAAGTGCCTACAAAGATTACAGTGGGGCTGAGTCAGCAGGAAGATGACTGTGCCCTGACCCAATCCAGGGTGTTCAGACCCGAGTTTCACTAGCTCACACTTCCATAGCAGATGCCTGAACACTCCTCAGATGCTCTGGGAGCCCTTCCATTGCCACGTGGCTGAGGCAGCAAACCAAACCAGCTACCACACATCAGAGGCCAGAGAGGTTCCAGAGGGGACCCCTTCCCACAGCCTCTACAATGGTCAAATAAACCACACACTCCCAAACTGCGGAAACCCTGTGAGGAAAAGCTCAGAAGAGAGCCTGATCTAAGATACTGTTCATCTTACCAGAGATTGATATTACAGTGGATTTAGTGTTGGGATGAGACTAAATTGTTTCTTTTTCTTGTAGCTCTTCCTACCTTGTGGGTGCATATGATGAAGACCATCTCATTGTTACCGAGAAATAAGGAGGCTATGATTTCTTTTCAAATCTGGAGAATGTGAGTAAATTTACAACTCCATTATAACCACCTTGTGATTATTTACTTCTTCAGAGCTTTCTAATCTTTTCCTGGAGGCCTAGATTATCCTTGTCCATTTTTCAAATAAGAATCTTCTTCCTTGGCTCCCATGACATTGACCTTTGTCTTTTCCTGTGCTGCTCAGGATGTCTTGTTTCACCTGTCTTTATCTGCAGATCTTTAAACTCAGCCACTTCTCAAGGCTCATGTTTCAATGTTACATATTGATCCATTCTGTTTGATGTTCTGTTTCATGGGAAATAGTTCCATATATAGCATGGAAGAAAGTATTTTAGAAATAATTGTGCTATGACCAATTTCTTCTATCACCTATAATTTTGTATTGGGTAATTGTTTCACAATTGTCTTTAAATGAGTTCATGTATATATGCTTGATCTATACTGACCATATCTCAGTCTTTCAACAACAGGGACTGTCATCAACAGAATATTATGCTATGTTTTATATGCCATAGGTATTTATTAGAAAACTAAACTGCTTTGGTTATAATGAGTAGACCAAGGAGACATCTAAGAGAAGTCAAGAAACATTTTTGTTTTAAAATAAAAGAAACGAAACAAATGGTTAGCAACTGATTCCAAAGTAAAGCAATAAATGCATGCTTCTTAAAGAGAATATGCCGACAGACACCTGTCTCCACTCAAGTTGCGTATGACCTCATGAAGTAGTCAGGTCCAATTTTAAGTTTCTATGCCCACCTTCTTTCTTTCTTTCTTTCTTTCTTTCTTTCTTTCTTTCTTTCTTTCTTCCTTCCTTCCTTCCTTCCTTCCTTCCTTCCTTCCTTCCTTCCTTCCTTCCTTCCTTTCTTCCTTCCTTCCTTCCTTCCTTTCTTTCTTTCTTTCCTTTCTTCCTTCCTTCCTTCCTTTCTTTCTTTCTTTCTTAAGATTTTATTTATTTATTTGACAGAGAGAGACACAGTGAGAGAGGGAACACAAGCAGGGGGAGTGGGAGAGGGAGAAGCAGGCTTCTTGCTGAGCAGGGAGCCTGATGCAGGACTCGATCCTAGGACCCTGGGATCATGACCTGAGCCGAAGGCAGACGCCCAACGACTGAGCCCCCCAGGTGCCCCTCACCTTTTTTCTTTCAAATGGATAAAACATTTGAGAAAAAAAATTACAATGAAACAACACCTTTCAAAATCCAGTGAGCAAGAAAATCAATTTTAATTAATTCAACTCAAAGAGTTTCAACATAACCAACATTGACTGGGCATGTGCTATATGACTGAGAAGTACAAAGAGGAAGAAAGCATTATCCTCGCCTCAAAGCACTTTAAGTTTAGCGGGGGAACGAGGCAGAACCTGAGGCTATACAGAGGTACAAAAAAGGGGAAACTTTTATTTTTATGCAATGGGGAAGGTTTCTATAAGAAAATGGCCAGTGGGTTGGAATCTGCAGATGGCCAGACCTTGAGAAATATTCTGAGCAGAGAGAATCATATGTGCAAAGGCATTTCCACAAAACTTGTTTCCTGCCTCTTTGTTTTTATGAATAATAATATTAAAGTAATCCTTTCAATTGTAATACAAATGTATCAAGATGGTCTACCAACATGTGTGTATTTATAGTAAAAATACAATCCCAGTACAAAATTAAAGAAAGTTTCCATCATTATAACATATTTCTTTAATGAGGTAAAATTAACATATAATTGACCACCCTGAAGTGTACCATTTAGCGGCACACAGTGCATTCACAGCGCTTGCAACCATCAGCTCTGTTTCTCATTTCAAAGCCATTAGAGGAAAGATTAAAACTATCTGAATGATCGTATACTTCATAAAGTTTAAACTCATTATCATTCCCTCTCTCCTAATAATTGATCCAAGCTAAAGAAAGTTACAATTTTGTTAGAAATTAAATTAGCGTTTTTATCTAAATTAAATCTGCATTTTTAGGACTCCATACCTTCAAATTGTTTCACACAATTCAACAATTCAATTTTTAGTTTGTTTTTTTAAAGAGTTTATTTATTTATTTATTTGAGAGAGAGTGTATGCACCTGGGCACATGTATGAGCAGGAGTGGGGGGGTGGCGCGCAGAGGGAGAGAATCTTCAAGCAAACTGCCAGCTAAGAGCTGAACCCCACTAGCGTTCGATTGTGGGACCCTAAGATCATGACCTGAGCTGAAGGCAGACACTTAAACCAACTGAGCTACCCAGGTACCCCAATTCTCAGTTTTTAATACTATTTTTAGGTATTATGTCCATATATCTTAGGTTATAAGGTGCACATTATTTATGGCATATACATATAATGGAATATCATTCAGCCTTAAAAGGGAAAGACTTCAGACATATGGTATAACACTGTTGAACCTTGAGGATATTACACTAAGTGAAATAAGCCAGGCACAAAGGGATGAATATTGTCTGATTCCACATATATGAGGTACTTAGAGTAGTCAAATTCATAGAGATAGACAATAAAAGGGTGGTTGCCAGGGTCTGGGAGGAAGGGGGAGAGGAGTTTTGTTTCATGGGTACAGAGTTTCAGTTTGGGAAGATAAAAAAGTTCTAGAGATGCATGATGGTGATGGTTGTACAATAATATAAATGTACTTAATGCGACTGAATTGTACATATAAAAATGGTTGAAATGGCCAATTCTGTATTATGTATATTTTACCACAATTTAGAAAATCAAAGTTAAAAAGAGCTTATCTAGATGATCTAAGTTACCCCACTAAGAAGCACTGAATAAATAGACATTCCTCCTGCCATGAGAAAAGACTAGGGTAAATGTCCTTATTGTGCTATGGACATAGCATCTTCATTGTTATATTTACAGCTCCAGGTCATTCCAAGCACAGAAAAATCCATGCAACTTATTTAATCATCAGGAACACGTTATGTTTGTGATGAGGGTTGGCTCACATGGAGAAATCCAGCTTCTCTTATGAGAGATAAGCCTTCCATTTACTGGGACCTCCTGTTTTAAGACTGTCCTCATGAGCAAGAGATCAGTACATCCTAACCTGCTTTATCTTTCTTTGCCAGTGTGGGGAAAAAAAAAATGAATGACTGTAACAAAAACGTTTGAAAACAAAGAACATTTCTTGTAGCATCTTCTAACTCAGAAAATTATTCTGAATGTGCACCACTCCTGAGGAAGAGAACTAAATTCTTTCTGCTTTTAAAAATGAAAGCCACAACAAACATTTATGTATCCGACACATTCCATATGTTATCTTAATGACTTCTATTCCTGTTAGATTATGGTTATTGGAATACAGATACTCTTAAGAACTATCTTATAAATTTGGGCATTTATAATGTAGCTGGGCATGTGGAGAATTAACTAATTTAGAAGACATCCGTTAGTAATTCAAGAAACCGAAGACATACAATAAGATAAAATAAAATAGTCTTTTAAACATTATGTTTACATTACAGTTGCTCAAAGGAAAAATTATTTTTGTCATTGGTTTTTATTTGTAAAATGGATATTTTCAAATAGTGTGCCATATTACAGGTACACAAATTACCTGAGTCAGGAATATTTTTTTAAACAGGTGTCTACTTTAAATTAGCTTTAAATATTTTTTTTAGAGTTTTTGGGAAAGATGGTGTGTTGAGCCTAAGTCCAGTAGAAAACTGTCTCAAATAAAAATATAAGATTCGATGAAAGTATTTTTTTTGTTGGTGGTGGCGGTGGTAAAAATTGGGGAAGAAATAATGCCTTGTGTCAGGAGAAGCTCAGCTGTTCATACATTTTACTCTGTGGAATTTCTGTCTGTTCTTGGGTTTCCCAGCGTTGCCACACCAGGATGCTTCTCTACACTGGCGAAGAAGATCCGAGGGGAATATTTCCAAGCTGTCCTTTACCCCACCTTTGCCTTTCCAAATTAGGCCTCTGTCAGAATTTCCCCTTTTCCAGTAAGGTCACACGACTTTCTTTGGAAGGGACCATAGATGGGTCTTTTATGCCTTCCTTTGGTCTGACTCCTCTTGCTTTATCTAGAGAAGCTTTCTTAAGGGAAGCCTGAGTCATTTCCCTAGACATACAAGGTAAGAACCTGGAATATCATTGCTCCCTTACCTTTGACTCTGACTAAGGGAATAAGCTCCCTGTTCTTTCAAGGGGAAAAAAAAAAAATCTTCCACCTGCATTTTACCCCTTGTGATTATGGCATTTCTTTCTCTGCATCATAAGACTAACTGAAAGACTGGTTCCTATTACTCATTGCCTAGTCATACCATGCTGCTGAAATCTACCAGCCCACCTCACCCATGATCTCTTAATTTCTAGAATAAATGAAGACTTTGGGATGCTTATCTTACCTGATGTCTCAGCATCATTTGATGATACTATGGGCAAATCATTCCTCCTTGAACTCTTTCCTCCTTTGGCTTTTTTTTTTTTTGATACCATGTCTTGTTTTTGTCCTCTATTTGCCCTTCTGTTCACGAACTTTTCTTCTATCCATCCCATAAATGTTGATGTACCTAAGGTTGCTTTCCTCACCTCTTTACTCTTACACATAGCGGATTTTCTCTCCCCATTTCTGTAGCTTGTTGTAGCACCAATATGCTTTTGACACAAATCTGCATTTTTAGCTTGGGTTTCTCCCCAATACCACCAAATCCACAGGCTCAGGTCCTTCCTGAGGATCTCCAGTTAAAGTCCCCAAAGCCCCTCATACTCAAACTTTTCAAATCTGAACTACCCTTCTCTTTTCTCACATCTTCTTTCCCACCTTACATTCCAAGTCAGGAGTTAGGAGTTACTGTAAATGAGCTAAAGATGAGAAAGTCAGTAGAAGTTACTTATACGTAAAAAAATATGAGTTTTTTTGTCACAGCATGCATTGTTTCTATAACAAACTAAACATGTCCTTCATAAACTCATATTTCTCAGCTCTCAATTTCATATCCAGATAAAATAAGACCTTAAATTTTTCATTTGATATCCTGCCTGCAAGTTCCAGATTAGGGTAATTGATTTATATGTTTTTCTAAGCAGTAAGCATTTTGCATTTCAATGAGGCTATGATAGGAAATAATTCAATAAATACGGTCTATGCATGAGTTTTCCTATCTGTGTGTTGACAATAAACTGAAGTCATGGTCAGGCACTGACACATGGACGTTGGTAGAAAGTTGAGATATAAATCAGTCTCAGGAAAAGGTTTTTATGCCTGAATTTTAAGTAGCAGAGCTTTATGTCTGGAAAGTATTTTGTTTAACAGAGACAGCACCAAATACAATCAAGCGAAATGTGCATGTTTATTTATGCTCACAGTGCTGAATAGGTCGTGACTGTTTTATGTCTTATATACCTTTTTCTTCACATGTTAGGCAAATGTTTACCAGAATGTGAACAGCACACCAGGCGATGTTTTGACCTGTGAAAAGCATTACTTCATTCTGTAAGGTCTCAAGTATAAGTTTTAAACTATGAGTTGACCCTTGGCCTGTGAAACCAGTGAATTGTTCAGAATCTTCATCCTAAATGTCTTCCTACAGAGCCTGAGCAGGCACTGGAAAGGGAAGATCAGATTAATAAACAATTCAAGACTGGCACATTAATGTTAAGGTCTCTCATCATCGCATTTTCATTTTTGTATGCATTTGTGTTTTGGAAGCGATCTTTAGACTCTGAAAATATGGTCTGGGTGTGAACAGTGTATACGTGCAGCAAGGAATGTGGAAAAAATTCTCACCAAACAAGTGTAGCAGTTTTATCCAGAATTAGCTAAAGGGTACAACACTGTAAAAGAGAAAATGAACCACTCCTGTGCTGTCACCAACAATGAGGAAAATGGCTCCAGGCAATAGCCGGACAGTCCTTTTGAACTTGAGAAGCTCAGGGATTTGGCAGTGAGGAGGATCTCGTTTGTCCTGCTAGTTCTAAAGAACTACTTATTCTCAAATAATTCCAGTAAGTAAGGCACAAAGAAAAAAATTAATCAAATTTTTTAATATTCTCTTTATATTATTTTATATTACAACACATCCAAAATACATTGTTTTTTAAATAGATCTTGATATGTGCTATATCTTCCTATTTAAAATAGATTCTCTTTATAACCTAGTACTGCAAATAAGGCAATATAGGCTATAAAGTTAAAGTTGTTTTGAAAAATGATATATCTGTTGTCATAAGAAATTAAGGCAGGGAAATTTAACATGGTCGCAACACTCTTATTTTTATCTTTGCATTCCTACCAGCAATGTATGGGTTATTCCACATCCTCACCAGCATTTAATATTATCAGTAATTTTTATTTTAGCCATTTTAACTTGTGCAGAAGTAACTCACTATGGTTTTAATTTGCATTTCCCCAGTGGTTAATGATGTTGAACATTTTTTCATGTGTTTCTTTGCTTTCCAAATATTCTCTCTGCCTAAGTGTCTGGTAGTTTTTTTTGTTTTTTGTTTTTTTTTAACGATGTTTTAATAGGGTTGTTTTCTTACTGTGGTATTTTGAGAGTTCCTTTTTTTTTTTTTTAATTCCGGGGCAAGTCCTTGTCAAATACGTGATTTTCAAATATTTTTCTCTCTGTTGGGAGCTTGTCCTTTCATTGTCTTAGATAACTGATTTGTGACAAAGATTCAAAGGCAATGTACTAGAGAAAAGACCATTTTCTCAACAAATAGTCCTGGAATAAATGGACATCCATATGGAAAAATGAACTTAGATTCCTATCTCATCCCATACACAAAAATTTACTCCAAAGACATCACAGACCTAACTGCTAAACTGAAACTATAAATATCTTGAAGACAACAATGAAGAAAATGTGTGTGATCTCACATTAGGCAAAGATTTCTTAGATGAGACACTAAAAGCATACTCCCTAAAAGAAAACTGACAAACTGGATCGGATCAAAATTTTACAAGTCTGCTCTTCTAAAGACAAACAGTATTTAAAAAAATGAAAGTACGAGAAGCTGAGAAGAGAAGGAATCAGCGAAGGAGTCTACAAACAAATGGCTAATGCAATAGGAAAACTCAGAACAGTGTCCTGGGAATGAAGTAAAGAGATGGTGTTAAGAAGGAAGGAGCCATCCACTGGGCCAAATCTGCTAAGGGAGAGTGACTATTTTAGTTTGAATCAAGAAGTAACAGGGACAAATGTCCCCAGATTCTACCAGCTCTGGTCAGTTTTTGTCCTAGTCATGACTCAGCCAATCCACCAAGCCATCACTGGCCCGTTATCTGGTGAGATGGACTTATGCTTGGTGCTGTCAGCTTTGTGTCTGGTACACGAGGGGCTGAATTCAGGCTTATGGGCACTTTAAGTTCAGTCATTATTTTATCTGCATTCACTCATTCACTCCACTCAGTAACTCACTCAGGAGTTACTGAGAGCCTTTTCTGTGGTCAACATTGAGCACATACTGATGATGGGTATACACTAGTGATTTAAAGCAGGCCCAGTATCTGATATGACAGAATTTATAGAATGGAGGAGATGACAAGCATGAATCAAAGAGTCACACTGGGTGAAACTATGATGTTTCTTTCCACTACACAGTAACAATGACAAGTTGATTATTGATCCTACTATTACGAGGCATTATTAATTGTAGCATTATGAGGACTATGTTTGGAATAACTGTTTGGCCATCAGTGGTTTGCTTGTATCAGTTAGTACCTCATACTGTAAATGTGACCCTGGGTACGGATGTTTTAACTCATCTTTATGTTTCTAACAGATTTCTTTATACTTCTCCAAACTAAAGTTGCCATCCACCTTAATTCCATTCTCATACCTAAATATCTCCCCTCTTTCTACTTGATTCCTTTTTATTTTATTTTTTAAAGATTTTTATTTATTTAATGGACAGAGAGAGACGCAGCAAGAGAGGGAACACAAGCAGGGGAAGTGGGAGAGGGAAAAGGAGGCTTCCCGCTGAACAGGGAGTCCAATGCGGGGCTTGATCCCAGGACTCAGGGATCATGACCTGAGCCGAAGGCAGACGCTTAACGACTGAGCCACACAGGCACCCCATCTACTTGATTCCTTTTTAAAATGAATAAGCCAAATATAAATATAAGGACTAGAAAAACACTAATCATGATTAACTGGGATGAATCTGAAACATATGTAGAATACAAATAGTCATAGGTTTTGCCACTTGGGAAGTTGATTATTAAAAAAAAATATTGGCAATAGAGGTGGAAAATAAAGATACATTATAAAAAATAACATTCTATTTCTGCAAGTATACCCTCATAGAGGTATCTTTTTATTACTAGAAATTGCATTTTTTACTGTGAACGTTTTCTGCAGATGAAAGAGAATATATAACATAGAGTTTAAGAACACAGATTCTGCAACTAGATGCTTAGGCTTCTAGATTGTCTACCTTTCAATTATGTCGACATGAACAAGTTAACCTCTCTAGGCCTCAGTTTTCTTATCTATATAGAACATATAATATTTGTGCTTACTTTAAAAGTTATTATGAAGATTAAATCAGTTAATACATATAGAGCATTAGAAGAGTTGCTAGCAGATAGTAAGTTCATTATATATATATAGAGAGAGAGACAGACAGAGAGAAAGAGAGAGAGAGAGATGAGGCTCTGGGGTTAGACAAGTAGGTTCAAGGCCTGATTTTACCACTTAGTATTTGTATTACCTTGGGTAGTTAATTAACCTCTTTGTGCCTATTAGCAAAAACAAGACTCATAATAATAGCATTCATTCCTCATGGAGTTGCCATGAAAGAGTGCATATGAAGCAATTAGCTCATGCAATTAATACTAGCTCTTCTTTTAGAATTGATGATGATGTATTTCCAAAAATGTAGATGGAACCATGTAAATGGAACACATTTATGATCTATTCCAAAATAAAATAAGAAAAATAAGAAAAAAGGGGAGGGGGGAAGAAAAATATATCCTAAATTTGCCTGGATTCTAGCAACTATGAGTCTGGTCACTCAGAGACTTGTCCACAGACAGTAACTTAAATCTACGTTAAAAAGAACGTAGAAAAGTTACCTGGATGTTTTTAAAGTTATGGGAGTGAATGGCTTGTCATTATTAATTGGAGATCTATTCTGTGATTTACTTGCTGTGAAGAAGATCAATTTATCAATGAAAGAAAGCTAACTCCTTCACTTCTGACAGAGTGGCTGTAAGTAATAACTGCATACGAACAGGTGGTCCAGACAGTTATTCAGTGAACATAAGTATGGAGATAGAAAAAAATACACTTTTTTGATGCTCTGGGGTGAGCTTGTAAGAGAACTGTAGATAACCCAGAAACCACTGCAGCCTCCATACCAACTGGCAGGCAGCCATAGGAAAATAGCAAAGACTGGGGCCATTGAGCATTTCCAGGCCTGGGTTGCAAGTAGCTACAGGCACCATCAATAGCAACCGCCACAACAATCAAAGGACAATCTACATGCACGAAGAGCATGGCAAGGGCTGTATGACCACATTCATCTTTCCTGTGACACCTGCTTGTGTAGATGATATTCATCATCAATAGTACCACCTTTTCAACTGACACAACACTATCTTCCTGGAGAGACTTAAACATTTTTTAAACAAAGTAATTAAACTACTTTCCCTATGTAAACCCAATTTCATTATGCCAAGGAAAGAAATATAGGCTTTTTCATATTTTATCTTCCATGGTGATTTTTTTTTGACATCTATTATAAAACAACAAGTGGAGGGAAAATCAGATGGGCTAAAATTTTATTTTAATTATAAAGTCATTTTTGAAAAATATGACCTCTATTAGTAAGTTGACAGTAGAAAAATATGAGGAAGTATTTAAGTTAAGGAAGTTAAGACTTTTTAATTCACACTTAGAAGTTTCCTGAGATACCATAGCAACCTCTCTCCTCAAAATAAGGTTAATTTTACCCTGATAAGAGGATGTGATTGTGCTTAAGATAATTTGCTTTCACACTGAAAATTCCCCTGAAGATAAAGAAGATCAAGTACTCTGACTTGGACCAAGTGAGGACAAAAACTATATTTGGATTTTGATCTTCAGTCATTGCCTTGACTATAATTTAAGTGAGCAAAATGTTTTATGTAAGTGGAAATAAAAAACCTCTTTAACTTAATGTTCCATAATATTTACTAATTAAGACTCAAAGACAGAAGTTTCTGTTTTTCGTATAAGAGAGTAACAGTAGATACAAATATATAACTTTTAGTAAAAATTCTTACATATCTCTTTCCTTACAATTCTTAGTATTTCATTGTCAGGGCTTTATTATTTGCCAGATGATGGCTATTACTTCTTACGAGAATTTACTCTTTTTTTTTTTTTAAGATTTTATTTATTTATTTGACAGAGAGAGACACAGCGAGAGAGGGAACACAAGCAGGAGGAGTGGGAGAGGGAGAAGCGGACTTCCCGCCTAGCAGGGAGCCCAATGCGGGGCTCGATCCCAGGACCCTGGGATCATGACCTGAGCCGAAGGCAGACGCTTAATGACTGAGCCACCCAGGCGCCCCTACGAGAATATACTCTTAAAATGAAGTCTTTTTTTTTTTTTTTAGTTTATAATGACCGTTAAAGGTTACAAATTAAACCTGCTTAATTCTTATAAGCCAGCACACAACCATATAGCCAAGGATTAAGTAGAGAGCTGAGTAATTTTCTAGTTAAAATCAATAAATGTAGTCACAATCTACTTCTACTACTGGGGACCCAAAACATTCTTTATAGGCATGGTAAGTTATCTGCAAAGTATTCTCTTTCTCTTTCTTTAGGGACAACATCACATCAACAACTCCAGTGTCACATTTACCTTATCAATTCTTTTATAATGCACAAGGATCAGTAAATTCCAAGTGGGAAATAACCAGACCAATGTAGCTTTATAGCTAAGGTTAAAAAGTCAGCATCCAAGTAAAATACAAAGATTTCTGGACTCTCACAAACTTCTGAACTTCCGCAGCCTGCCAAAGTTAGTTAAATTTTAATTGAAGTGTAAATATTATTTATCTTAAAATGAAAAGGAGAATTAATCACAAATTGTTGAAAGCAGGTAGAAAGTATCCTATGTAATGTTTTGTTAGATATATATCAATGGGGAACAAATACTGTTCTGCCTGATAACTTCAAATACCCCATGACTTTTACTTCCTAATGGTATTATGCAGTGGTCTAACAGGTAGTTCTTAAAACTTGGTGGTGAAAAGGTCATGGCGCTAACAAGATTAGATTCATAGCCAATCATCTTCAAAAATGTGTATGAAGAGTAAGGGAAACAGAAAGTCTGTGCGCTGCAAAAAAAAAAAAAAAAAAAAAAAGAGTTTCTAGCTCTCTAAAACCCTGGGAGCTGAAAGGTGATAATCAAAGCATCAAAAAATAAAATGTCTGCAAAACTGGGTTTTCTGTGAAATAGTTACATTAGTCAGTTACATTAGCAGAATCCTGTGTTAAGGTGGTGTAAGAGAGGATATGAGTGTGCACAATGGTTTTGTTAGAAACAGCATAACCTACCAGAATTATGAATCCCACGGTTGAATTTCACACCATCTAACCAATTCTTCCTTTCCCAAGCACTGAGAAATATCTCCTATCAGTCCAATAGACTTCCTTACTGATTTAGGGCTTTGTATTCATTCAGCGCATTGGGATGGAACCATTAATCTAAAAAATAAAATAAAATAAAATAAATGAAACGGATGGTACTGGACTTTCAGCATATTTAGAAACAGCCCTTTTCTAAAGCCTAGAAACGAAAATAAAAATAATAATGTCACCTTGCTTAGTGCTACCCTTTGAATTCAATTCCAGTCTCAAGTGCCTCTTGTTCTTCTATTTCTCAAAGAGTGTTAAGTCTTTTTGGAAGAACAGAGACCATATTTGTTCCAGGTAGCCAGTTAAGCGTTCATATTCATAGATATTGTATATTATTCAATCTCTAGTTATTGTGTGACTGCTCTAGTCCACAGTGCTTTTCTATTTTCACGGAATAAGTATTCTATCACTCTTGAGTATCAGGGGAATAAAAAGTTTTCCTAATCTGTAGCATATTAAATAAGTGAAGCAAATGAAAGTTATAATAACAGAGACTGAAAAAAGTATGTTTAGAATTGATTCAAAATAAGAGCATAACATATCAAAATTTGTGGTACGTAGACAAAATTGTACTCAGAGGAAAATTTATCATCTTAAATGTATTTATTAAAAAATTAGATTTAAAATAAAAGAACCAAGCAATCATTCCAATAATCTAAAACAAGAACAAAAATAAATCCAAGAAAGGAATCAAGTAAGGTAAATATAACAATTAATAAATAAAGCAAATTAAAATAATTGATGAATTGACATGGTTCAAAAATAAAAAAAATAATTCATTAAAAGGTCATATGAAATGGATAAGCCTTTGAAAATTTCGATTAAGAAATATAAGGCACAGATTTAAAAAATAAGATTATATAAGATCGTATCTACAAGATTTAAAAATTACTAAAATTGGCAAAAGGAGACCTGGAAAACTTAAGAAGACAAAAAAGTGGTAACAGACATTGAAATGGTAGTGAAATAATGACTTGACCTCTACTAGTCCTCACCAACAGCTCCAGACCCAGGTTATTTTATGAGCAAGTATTAACAATCTTTGCAAAACAGGACATTTCTGTTTTAAAAAGGCAGACTATAGATTCAAAATAATAAAATGGTAATACATTAAATCCAACAATGTACTGTAAAAAAATACAGCATGACCAAGTAGGGCTTTATCTTGGGAATGCAAAAATAGCTTCACATTCAATGGAATGCAGTATATTAATATATTAAAGGAGGAAAAACCATTTGATCATCTTACTTGATTTTGAAAATGCATTCTAAATGAATTCAAGATGTTTATAACAATTTTTAAAAGCTTTGGTAAAATAAAAAATATGTCAAGTAATTTCAACTTTATAAAAGGATCTACCAAAGTCCTGCGTCAAGCATTATCCTCAGTGATAAACTATTAGAAGCAGGCCCATATGGACAGAAAGAGGAAAAGTGTTCAGCCTTCAAATTGAGGTCCCAGCCAATGTAATAAAACAAGGAAAACAAATATTGGAAAGGAAGTTATAAAACTGTGACAATATACAGATAATATCAACATTTGTGTGGAAATCTCAATGGGATAAATAAGGAAATTTAATTAAGATGGCCAAATACAAACTCATCATATAATAACCTTCAGCTTTTATTCATATCTGTAGGCCAATTAGAAATTAAAATAGAACAAGAGGTCTATTTATAATAGTAATAATCACATTAAATACTTAGGAATAATCCTAATAAGACTTCACTGGAAGGTATAAAAGAAAACCTAAATAAATGGGGAAAAAATACTTTGTTCATAAATGAGAAGGTTTGATATTTTAATGATGTCCGTTCTCTCTAAAATAATATATTAGTTTAGTACAATACTAGTAAAAAAAAAATAATTTTTTTGTGGAAATTTTAAAACCTGTTCTAAAATCCACAAAGAAGAGTGAATATTTAAAAATACTCATAGTAAGTACTCATTTGGACAGCACATATACTAAAATTAGAATGACACAGAGAGGATGAGCCTGGCCTCTGTGCAAAAATAACCAAGATAAATCTATAAAAGAAAATGAAGGGATGGCCTTGCCTATCACATATGAAACATAGAATTCTAGTAATAAAAACATTATATTAGTGGGACAAGAATTGATAAGTAGATCAGTGGGATAAGAGTCTAAAAAATAGATAAAAGCATATGCTAATTTAAAAATGATTGAAGTGGCATATGAGATAAATGGGGCAAGGGGTAGTTTTTTTTTTAAGATTTATTTTAGAGAGAGAAAAAGAGAGAGACTGACCATGTGTGTATGTGAGGAGAGAGGGGCAGAGGGAGAGAATCTTCAAGCAGACTCCTCACTGAGGGCGGAGCCCCACATGGAGCTTGATCTCATGACACATGAGACAATGATCAGAGCCCAAACCAAGAATTGGTAGTTTAACCAACTGAGCCACCCAGGAGCCCCAGGGGTACATTTTTTTAATATAAGTTCTTGGGGGGAATTATTTACTCATTTAGAAAGATACAGTTAGCTCAACTCTCATATTCATAAAGATAAATTTCAGGTGATTATAATCGAAGCATAATATTATAAGAGTATTACACTATATTATATATTTTTTCATGTTGGGATCTTGAACGTATTCTTAAACAAAAAATTTCTAACAACAAAGAACTGGAAGTAAACTCAATATCTATGTATAGAGGGACTCCTAAACTGTGGAATGGAATATAAGGCAGCAGTTTAAAGGAAAGAGGCGCTAATAAAGGAAAAAAATCAGGTTTTGGTCTCATGGTAGTTATATGATGATACAATTTTTATAAAAAAGAATGATCAAAACAATACTATATATTGTCTCTATAATTATCAATTTTTACACCTGCATAAAACAAAGTCTAAAGTACCCATATTAACTTGATGGCAATTGCTGGCTGTGTAGAGGGGGATTAAATTTAGGATTACTGTTATAGGTACATTAGCCTTGTAGATAATACTTAAATTTTAAATAAGGATGTATAAAAATAGATAAATTACAGGTAGATAGATAAGTAAAAAAAATATTGTGGGAAAGGGCAATCAATCAATTTTACAATTTCAACAAAGGAAATGACAAATATAAAGATCAAATGTTATTAGAAATAGAACAGCTGTCTGATTTGACAACTATGGGAAAGAATGAGTTTGTTTTACCAATTTAGCTGAAATCCCACAGACTCAAGTAGTTTTAATTTATTCTATGTTTTATTATTTTTTAAAAGATTTTATTTATTTATTTGACAGAGAGAGAGACAGCAAGAGAGGGAACACAAGCAGGGGAGTGGGAGAGGGAGAAGCAGGCCTCCCTCTGAGCAAGGAGCCCGATGCGGAACTCAATCCCAGGACCCTGGGATCATGACCTGAGCTAAAGGCAGACGCTTAAAGACTGAGTCACCCAGGCACCCCTATTTTATTTTTTATTTATTTATTTGACAGAGAGAGAGAGAGTGAGAGAGGGAACACAAGCAGGGGGAGTGGGAGAGGAAGAAGCAGGCTTCCCGCTGAGCAGGGAGCCCGATGCGGGGCTCGATCCCAGGACCCTGGGATCATGACCTGAGCCGAAGGCAGACACTTAACGACTGAGCCACCCAGGCACCATTATTCTATGTTTTAGTAAAATAAAATATTTTCAAAATATTTCAAGGGATAAATTATTTCATTTCAAATTAGTTATATAAGCATAATTTATAGTGCAAATCAAAATATTTAAACCGTGCTATTTCTGTGTTATTACAAGAGGCAAACTTTTTATCCAAATGTTCTTCTTTGCTTAAATGCATAATGTTAACCCAGGGCCCATATTATTTTAAGTGTATTTAGTGCCTAAATAAGTTCTAGGAATTTCTCTGCTCAAAATTAGCCAATGTTGACCATGCGGGATTCAAAAGCAGTATTAACCCAAGGTCACTGAAATGGCCCTAAGAAAACAATTTTCCTAAAAGTAAACACATAGACCAATCTTGTGAATATTTTTAGAACTACATGCTCTTCTTTTTTTTTCACTGTTGCTGATCATTTTGTGGATGTTTTAGCTCTACCAGGAATCCTATTTTGATCGCCTCATGCCCAAAAAAGATAGAAATGAGGAAAAATAAAAAAGAAAATAAAAAGTAGTTATGACTCAGAGTTAAATTTTATTAAAATTAATGCCAGTAAAGATTTTTTGGAAGATAGCTAATCCTGCTGAGTTAGTGAGAGGGGTCTTCATTCACATTGCTATTGGGAGAGCAATTTAACAGTGTGGGTCAAGAACCTTGACAGACATTCAAATAACTGCTCAAAGTGGACCTATGTCTAGGGATTTATCCAAAAAAAAAAAAAAAATAGCAGCCAGAAGATTAATATCCTATGATATTCATTATACCATCATTTACAACATCATAGGCAAACTAAAATTCCAGCAACAGGGCCAAGCAATAGGGTACTTCTGGTTAAACAAACTGTACGACACATCTGTATAATAGATTATTAGCTATTCAATAAGATGTTTTTGAAGATGAATTCATGACATGGGAAGATGTTTATGTTTAGTGAAAAAGACAAGATGCAGGATTCTATTTATAATAATGAATGAGCATCCATATGTATATATAAATACCTGCATATATCTGCCTACTACCTACTTACCTACCGACCTCTAATTGAAAGGAAAGAAATAATTGTCAAGTGACTTCCGAGATAAAACAATGTACTTTCACTTTCCCTACCCTATGTCAGTGCTTCAGTCTAATTTGGTTCTTTGACAGTAGGTATTGCAAAAGTGAAAAATCTCTTTATTGTGTAAAGTGAAAAATAAGACAACAATTAACAATAGCCCAATCATTTCTCCTCTAATTTCCCATCCCTGGTTCCCAGTGGAAGATTCTTTAAATCAACATATTCTTCTTCAAGTGCATGTGCAGGGGCTCCTCTTGTTCAAAGACTTCACTGCTGCTGTACTTTGATTTTCCATTTTTTTGCTTATTCTTAAGGGAAATGGAGAAGGTGCGTGTACGTGAGCCCCTAAAGCACAACCTGACACTGTCTGACAGAAGGTGGTACTGAAGTCTGTGAGATGAAGGTCACCTTGAAAAGCAGATTGTTACCTCTCCGCTCTTCAGTCTGAAAGGTGGAGAGAGAGGAGAAGGAAGAAAATATGTTGACACTTAAGAAGAAACTGGGTCTCAAATGATGTGAATGACAAAGATATTTGCTGCTATGTTCTTGTCATCACCTGGGGCTCAGCTGGCACTGTGGCAGGGCCAGAAGGCTCATCACCAATGTCACTGCCACCACCATCACCACCCACTCCAGCTTCTACTTATGAGAATGAGGCTAGTTTCTCAATGGTCCCTCTCCTTCAAGGCTACTACTTCCTAAGTGGGGCAGACCTGTATCTTTTTTCAGCTCAACTGCTTAGGGAGGTTAAGATTTGGCAATAGTAGAAATCCAAGTATTTCTCTGTCCCTACTGTTCTGACCACTGCATCATTTTTTTGTGATCAATTCTAACTTTTAAACCAAAATAAGCTTATTACCATGTGAACTGTGACTATCAGCAGGACCTCTGCTTCTGCTTCTCTTTTTTCTATGTGGAGCTGGCACCGACTTTATTTAACCTCATTTCAGAGGTTAAATAACCACAAACAGAACTTAAAAAAAATAATCTGCTTTAGGGATAGATCAACATATGAGTAACATATAAATTTTTGAATTGTGGGTAAATATTATTATTTTTTTACATTTTTAAAAATTTTATTATGTTATGTTAATCACCATACATTACATCATTAGTTTTTGATGTAGTGTTCCATGATTCATTGTTTGCATATAACACCCAGAGCTCCATGCAGTACATGCCCTCCTTAATACCCATCAACTGGGCTAACCCATCACCCCCCTCCCTCACCTCTAGAACCCTCAGTTTGTTTCTCAGAGTCCATAGTCTCTCATGGTTCATCTTCCCCCTGATTTCCCCCCCTTCATTCTTCCCTTCCTGCTATCTTTTTTTTTAAATTTAGTTTTCAAAGTTTTTTTATAATAAGTATTACTTTTATACTAAAAGAGAGAAAGAGATATGCATTGTGGGTCATATCTGACCTTTGTCTAAGCTATTCTAACTACATTTGAACCAAATCAAATTTACTGAAAGGAAAAACATACCTATGTAAGATGAGCAACAACAACAAAATACTGTTGGTAATTTACCTCTCTATGGTTATTTCTGTACTCTGTTTTTCACAATATAAATATCACCAAATTTTGTGCCTTCTGGTCTTCCAGGTTTTGGCTCAAACCCTGTGAAATTACTTAAGGTCCTCCTTCCATCTTCCTACTAATCTAGCAGATATCACCCTGTACATTTCTTCCATAACTCCCACCATCAAATCTGTAATTATTTTATTTGTTTACTTGCTTGTTTTCTGTCACCTTACACCTGTAAGGTAGCTTCCTGTGGAGCACACAGGCTGTGTGTCCTTTTTTTAGAATACTGCCTCATATAAGAGAGTACTCAACTGATAGTTACAGACTCAATGATAAAATAAATTATATAACATTTTTATAGTTTATCTAGTTTTTATTTTATAACCAGATATCAGGATAGCTCCCAAGATGATGATGAGGTATTAATTCATACTCCAGTGATATCAAATAGCTATCAACTTTGCTTTTGTTTCACACGTGAACCATCACTTTTACTGACAGTGAATAAAAAAGTAAGTTTTGGGTCATATTGTTTTCACATAATTTTAAATTTCTGCATGCAACACTATTTCCAGCTCCAGCTGGAATGGAACTGAAAGCACTGAAATATTATGAGAAAAGCTATTCCTGTACAATGTCCAATCTGATTTTGCAAACTAAGTATGTTTGGAAAAGTTGTGGAGAATATAAAAGAGATCTTAGATGCTAAAGCCACAAATATCTTGGGCCTCGTCTCAAAAACTGACCCCAAAAAGTCACTTAGTATTTCTGCCTTTCATATTGCACAAAATGCATTGCACGTGCTCTGTTTCAAAATAAATGATCAAAGTAGTGACAAAACAAACCATTACATATAGGGCTTTCAATGTGCCAGGCACTATTTTAAATGCTTTGTGTATATTATTAGCTCCTGTAATCTTCTGTACAACTGTATCAGATAGGGATCATTATCATCCTTAATTTACTGATGTGGAAACTGAGGCACAGAGTAAGCACATGAGGTGGCAAGAAACCTCCACAGCAGCCCCTCTGAATTTCCTTCATCAAATGCTGTGCTTCACTTTATAAAGCAGTTTTTTTATTTTCTTCTCCACGGTGACTGTTGGCTGGCCCCACATCATGAGGCTCAGCGGAGCTGGGAATGAAACACAGCCTGGCATCAGAGCTTTGCTCCTTGCTCTCTCTGTCATAATGCATCTCTAAAGACCTGTAATGGCAGAGATGAACTAGAGGAGCTCAGTCTGCTGTCATTTACACACAGGAACCAGTGGTATAGATGGGAAGGACATTGGAGTGGGATTTAAAAGTCTTGTGATGAAATTCTGAGCTCTGTTCCTGAACCTGTTACTCACATAGCTCTCGTTTCCTCAAACCCTCCACTGTTGTGTTTTGTGAGCAGGAGCTAATTAAATGGGAGGTGTGTGCTGCACAGTTCTGGAAGCCTGAAAGAATGATTATTGTACTCTGAATTGTGGCTGCCTGTTTATAGACCTCTTTATTCCCTCTGTAAATAATGAAGCTCATGAAATTATTTAAGCAAATGAGGGACATCAAATATGGGAGTATGGCTGATCTTAGGTGGGAAATGGAATCTCTTCCTATGTCTTTTACCCTTCGATATTTAAGTTGATGAGTCTTTCAAGTGTGCTCAGGAACCAAACCCCGAGCAGGCTCTGTAGAGAGGAGGAGGAGGAAAGGGAATGATCACTGTTCTCACAAGTCATGGACAGCAAAGGAAATAAGACCAAAACCAAAGCAGATCATGATACATGCTGTGAGAAGGGAAAAAGATTCAGTGAACTCCAAGGAAGGAGTTCTTTTGGGTTGGGAAATTAGAAAAGAAGACTTCCAATATATGAACATTAGCAGAAAAGCGGAACAACATATACAAAAAAAAATTAAATTCTGAGTCAAGTTGCGCCTTTCATCAAACATCTACTCTTTTCGAGGCACTGTGCTGAATGCAGAACCATGGCGATGAAGACAGAGCTTAGAGTCTGGAGGAGGTGTTCTGAGTTCTCTCTGCAGAACAGCACAATGCCAGATGGACACCCATCCCTAATAACTGTACTCCATGGAGGTGGAGTAAAAAAGGAAGTAAGTATAATGTCATATGTGAATATTGATGAGGAAGCATTTAATTCTGCCTGTGGGAGACAGAGTCCAGGGAGCGCTACAAAAAGGGATGGTTGAGGAGTCTCAAATGAAGCTTAAGTAGGTAATTTCCAAGGAGACAGGAAGAGAAGGGAAAGATAGTTCAAGCAAATGACACAACATGACCACTGATTTTGGATGTTTCTCTAGTCGTGTTTTTAGAGAATCACAAAACTGGGGACATGGTGGGGTGGAGGGGTAAACTCCCAGTTCTCTTGTTTTCTTTCAGAACATAGCTGCTCTCCCCTTTTGCTTTAAAATTTTTTTAACTACTTGGCTAGACACCACGATCTTCTATTTGAGCACTGATCACACCAGCAGCTAAACTGGCTTAGTTTCTCATGTCAGTCTGTGCTCCCCATGCCTAGAGGATGTCCCAGAAGGTTGGGGCTGGAAAAGGGGGGAAAGGATGCTTTTAAGCAAAGGAGGAGCAGTTCAAAGTGGCTGAAGGGGATAAGAGAGGAAAACAATGAATTAAGTTTTAAGGAGTTTGTATTAAAAAACATTTCAGGGCGCCTGGGTGGCTCAATTGGTTGGGCCACTGCCTTTGGCTCGGGTCATGGTCCCGGAGTCCTGGGATCAAGTCCTGCGTTGGGCTCCCGGCTCAGCGGGGAGCCTGCTTCTCCCTCTGACCCTCTCCCCTTTCATTCTGTTTCTCTCTCTCTCTCTCAAATAAATAAATAAATAAAATCTTAAAAAAAAAACACATTTCAAACACAGAAGTACATAGTCTAACTCCTTTTTATTGCCTCCTGTATTATTTTGAAATAAATTTGAAACCACACATCATTTCATCCTTAAGTATTTTAATATGTATCTCTAAGGGCAAAAGGACTCATTGTAACAACAACAAAAAAAAAACCAAAGTAATTAACACGCCTATAAAATTTAACAATATGATCCAACTTTGGAACATTTTTGAGACTGAGGAGCTTATAAAACATCAAGTTTTGATGCACTGAGGAGATATCAGAGCTAGAAATGAAGGATGTTAGTGTCATCAACATGTGGGAGATGGAGAGGTTTAGGAAACAGGAGGCAAACAAGAGATGAATGCATGAAGGACAACATTTGAATAAAGGCCATAGACATGAGGAGTTTGAAGAACATGAGATCTGGAAGGGCTGGAGAATCAAGTAGTCTCTCCACCTATGGATACAATGAGACAGGCTGGGCCTGGAAAGAGGCTAGAACAGAAGCAGGTGGTGAGAATGGTGGTGGTAATTCATCTGAGGGAAATGGTAGGAGAGATTCAGTGGAGGCTGACTGGTATCAACACTCACCTCACAGGAAGGTAGGGAAATGAGATCTAGAGAGGGACTACAATTCAAGATTTCCAGGATTTGAATTTCATTCACTGTTTCAATAAATGTTGGTTGAACATGGAGACCACACGAGGAGCTAGGGATACAAAAATATGACACCAGGCTTCCACTCACAAGTAGATGTAAGTCTACCGTGGGAGGCAGACAAGCAAAAATACCACACTAATTATAAATCGTTCAACGAACATTTATTGAACATCTTCTATAAGTCAGGTACTACCACGTAAGCTGCAAATACAAGGATAAATAAGCCAGGGTCCTCAAGAAACCACTGAACCATTAATGAGTTTTGACAGGATGCTGACATGAGAAAAAGCATTTTTAGGGGAAGTTATTTTTCTCTCTACACGAAGAATCAAGTAAAGGACAATGTGAGTCAAGAAGACAAAGTGTTAAACTGAAATAAGGTCATAGCAACAAAAATGGAGATGAAGGGATCATATAAGAGATGTATCAGTGGCGAAAAAAAATAGCAGGAGAAACTGAGTAACTGATGTCCAGAAGTCTCAGTTTGTGTGTGTGTGTGTGTGTGTGTGCGCGCGCGCGCACGCACACGTGCGCACATTTCAGGTGTGAGCCACCTCAGTTCTCTTTTCAAGTGTCTGCAAATTTTCTCTATGACTAATGTCGAGCTGTATAGAGATCACCTTTCTTTTTTTTTTTTTTAAAGATTTTATTTATTTATTTGAGAGAGGGCACATGAGAGGGGGGAGGGTCAGAGGGAGAAGCAGACTCCCTGCCAAGCAGGGAGCCCGATGTGGGACTCGATCCAGGGACTCCAGGATCATGACCTGAGCCGAAGGCAGTTGCTTAACCAGCTGAGCCACCCAGGCGCCCTAGAGGTCACCTTTCTTTGATACAGAGAAAAATTTAGTTTTCTTGCAGCAGTGTCCTGAAACATCTTGCTGGGGACATCAGTTTTCTTTGTAGAAGGGGAGCTTCCCCCACTGCTCATGCCTTGATGTGCTGGTCTGTTCCCCTGCAATGTGAGTGTTGTCTTAATTAAAAAAAGTGGTTTTGGGGTATCAGTATTAAGGTCCACTTGGAACCTTCAGAACATTTCTTAAATGATTGACCAAAGTAAACTCTTACGCTCTCTGCGTGTTCACTTGGAGTCAGCAAACATCACATAGTTAAAAACAATCAGTAAATTATTTCCAAGGATTGGAAACAGAAATCCTCAGATGATTCACTGATGATTCAGATTTCTGTGTATCACTTCTACCCTACTTGTTGCCAAGGGAACTTGGGGCCTACTTCCTACCACACCACGGCTATAAAAAGTACCAGCAAAAGCCACAGGGGAGAAACTTCTCTACTCTTATTAAAAATGGCTAACAGACTAAATGTCAGTTACACAAAGGAGATTTGCATTTTACCTATGGAGGTCATATCCATAGGGCACAGAGATGCCATGTTTTTCTATTTATCAACTGCTTTTGTTCTGCTGCTTTCTTCATGCAGGGTACTTTCTATAAGGAACTAAAGATGCCAACAGAAATTGTATTTTTCCCCATAAAATCCAGGCTGATGTGCTTTTGTAGTAATAGCCATAGTCTGTGAAATCTGTGTCAAACAGGGTTAGAAACCACAGTCATACAGCCAGCCTGACTGCTTCTTTGGGTCATGAGGGCAAGAGAAGGACTGAGACAGGGAGAAGGAGATAGGTTGCCTACCACCTACAAGGTGCTGTATACCTTGTAGCCACGATCTGTGGATCTTTCTCCGGCAATCACCATTATCAAGCAACATAAAAATATCCTTTCAGTCAAATATTTATTAGAGAAAACCAGTGATGGTGGATACATTCTACTGCACATATCACCTAAATTTTCCCCTTTAATGTGTACTTTGAGTTCAGTTCTCATCTGGAAATAAGGCATGAAGGCTGCCTTTATGCAGAGTTGTCAGGAAGACATGTGTGGAACATAAGTTAACAGCACAAACAAGCACACTCTATGCTTACAGAGGGCAGGGTCTCCCCTCCATTAGGAAGGGCTGGTGGGACAAGACAATTGAAAGCATCTGAGGAGTACTTCTTTCATTTGCATCAATGCTTGCTAGAAAATTTGCCAAGAAAGGAAACTTCCTCTTTTTCAGATGGACCCATTTTTTTCTCTACACTTCCATAAGGCCAGAGAGAAGCTCCCAGTTATTCTTACATGAGCCCCACCTAAGGGGTATGGGACACCTAAGTGGGGTCTTTTTATGTTTAAATGTATACAGTATTAGAGCTCTTCTACTCTTTGAAGGGGCAATATGTTTGAATATAAGCTTGTAAATTTAAATTGTTAAATGGGTGTTAAGTATTACTTGTAATAAACAGTGATTTTTTTTGAAAATGCAAACTTGATCATACCATATTGTCTCTCCTTAACATCTATCCTAAGTTTCCCATTTCTTAATGAATGAAATCAGAGCTCCTTTTTATGAGATGCAGAGCCCTTCCTGGTCTCATCTGACATCCTTTGGTACTTGAACAACACAGAGCTATTTGTATCTCCCAAATCCTATTACTGCCCCACACCTCTGTGACCTGGACATGGACCTTGCTAAACCTGGCATGTCTTCCCTCTCTTCCTATATGATTAGTTCCTATTTATTCTCAGCACCATTCAAATATCAGTTGCTCTGCTGAGTCTTTCCTGATTCAACTGCTATCAAATGCAATTCTTATGTAGAACCTCTGGCTTTGTCCATATTTGTAATATTGTACTTAAAATACTATATGTAATTATTTGTTTATGTGTGCATGTATTTTTTCTTCTGTTACACTGCCCAATTCTTGGCAGCCAGATCCATATTATTTTTTTGATCTTTGTATTTCCAGCACTTTGCACAGTGCCCAGTATACATTAAGTTGTTTGTAACTTTTGTTGAAATCTTCCATGTGGCAAACCTTATGATTATTGTTAGAGGAAAATTTATTTAAAATAAATTCATCACTAGAAAATATTAGTGATATTTTAAATAAACTTTGCATATCTGTGTTTTAGAACACCTTGTAGAAGAGAACCGGTGTCCAAAACTCCTTCAACTACCTTCTGAAACAGAAGGTATAAATAGGATCAAGAGTCTCCTAACCTAACAACCAAGATGTCCAGGATACAATAGAAAATCACTCATCATGCCAAGAACCAGGAAAACCATAATCTGAATGAGAAAAGACAATCACCTTATGCCAATATTAAGATAAATTAGATGGTAGAAAGTCTGATAAGGATTTTAAAGCAGCTTCAAAAATCAATTTTACAAATCATCGTGAAATAAATGAAAAAAAATAGAAAATCTTAGCAAAGAAATAGAAGTTATGGAATAGGAAAAATATTTACAAATGATCTATCTGATAAGGGGTTAATATCCAAAATATATAAAGAACTCATACAACTCAACAGAAAAAAAAAATCCCCCAAATAATCCTATTTAAAAATTGGCAAAGGACCTGAATAGACATTTTTCTAAAGAAGACATATGAAGGGCCAACAGGTACATTAAAAGGTACTCAACATCACTCATCATCAGTGAAATGCAAATCAAAAACATATTGAGATATCACCTCACAGAATGGCTATTATTAAAAAGACAAGAGACAAAGAGAACTTTTGGGCACAGTTGGTGGCAATGTAAATTGGTGCAGCCACCATGGAAAACAATATGGAGTTTCCTCAAAAAATTTAAAAAACAGAATTAGCACAGGACCCAGCAATCCCACTTCTGGATATATATCCAAAAGAAATGAAAACACTGCTAAAGAGTTATCCAGACCCCCGTGTTCATAGCAGAATTATTTGTAACAGCCAAGACAGGGAAAGAACCTAATGAATAGATAAATGAATAAAGAAGCTGTGATATATTATATATAATTTTATTATAATTACATTATATATATCAATGTTTATATATCAATATATTATTATATATGAAAAGATACAAATTAAAAAAAAAAAAGAAAGGAACACAAAGAAATAGAAGTTATAGAAAAGACCTAGGCAAGCTCACAAAGTACCATTTCCAGACCAATTTCTGTGACTCTGGTTGTGTTTCAGTTCATCATCAATATTACACACAGTACTAACAGTTGTGAACTGGAATAACCCCAGAACACACAAGGATATGTAGTGACTCTTAAATGTCCTCAGCCATCATCAGTATTTTACCCACCTTCCACTTTCCCAATTTGACTCAGTACATTAAACTCTTCAGGAAAGGTCAGATTATAGTATTCTGAGAAATAAAAATAACATTTACCCATGCCCTGTTCTGGGATTACCCAACCCAACCTGACTTGTTATTATCAAAATTCACATCCACAATACTGGGGAACCAGCCATCTTTCTGTAAGAATTTCCCAGTTTAACTGTCTCTAAGTCTACATCTAGTTTTTAGATGGTCTTATGAGGTCAAGTGTTCTGAAGGGAAACTGAAGTCACAGCTGATGATCCAAACTGCCTTTCAAGTTCAGAAACATGCCTTGAGTGAATCTGTCCTAACCCCAACTCCGCTTGCACTAGGTGAAGTGAATTTGATTCTCAGAACTTTTTAAATTCACATCTGTTACTTATCAAGCAGTCAAAACTGACAGGCAGACACCCAAGAATGTTAGCAAGATCTCCAAGCACTGGCAAAGTCATCTTGCCCAGAAAGATCCTTGAGGGGGGAAAAAAAAAAAAGAAAGAAAAAATTCAGCTAAATCTGGTTACAAATGACCAAAGCAAAATGTAGAAATACTACTACCTGCATATTGGTATGTCAAGTCAAGAAAGGTCAACCAGGGGGGCGGAGAAAGATGGCGGAGGAGTAGGAGACCTGGATTTCATCTGGTCTCAGGAATTCAGCTGGATAGGGATCAAACCATTCTGAACACCTACAAACTCAACAGGAGATCAAAGAAAAGAATAGCAACAACTCTCTGAACAGAAAAGCGAGCAGTTTCTGGAAGGTAGGACCTGTGGAGAAGTGAATCCGAGGCGATATTTGGGAGGATAGACGGAGGGGGAGGGGGCCTCTATCAGCTGCTACTGGCAAGTGATAGAGCTGCGGAGCACAAAATTGGAACTTTTAGAAGTCTGCTCCACTGAGGGATGTCGCTCCAGTGGCTAAGGGGGGGTGGTGGAACACTCGCTCAGACAATGTGGTCTGAGTACCCTTGGGGTCACAGGAAGACCAGGGGTGCCTGAGTGCGGCAGAGTTCCCAGGTATTGGAGCAGGGAATCTGGCTACAGAGACGGAGTTGAGGAGTGGGCTCTCAGCTTGGGGTTGCCATAAACCGTGATCCGCGGCACAGTTGGGCCACTGCTCTTCCAGCAGGGACCCAACAAGTGGCAGATGTGGGGAGACCCCCCTTCCTCCCCTGGGAGGAGCAGCGTGGGAGCACACCACAGGGATGTGCTGGGTTTGGAGAATACACACGGGGTCGTGAGCCAGAGATAGAAACGCTCGGTCACAGGCCGGGTGAAAACGGAGTGTGGCCGGAGACCGGGGAGACGAGAGTGACTGCTTTTCTCTGGGGGCGCACTGAGGAGTGGGGTCCCCGAGTTATCAGCTCCTCCGGGGCAGAGATTGGGAGGCCGCCATTTTCACTCTTGTCCTCCAAAGCTGAACTGAAAGCTTGCAGGGAACAAAAGCTCCCGAGAGCAAACCCAAGCAGATTACTTAGCCCTGACGGGCAAGGGCGGGGCAATTCTGCCTCCGGCAAAGACATTTGGGAACCACGGCAACAGGCCCCTCCCCCAGAAGATCAGCAAGACCAGCCAGCCAAGACCAAGTTTACCGATCAATGAGAACGGCAGAACTCCAGCCCTAGGGGAATACTGCACATAGAATCCATGGCTTCCCCCTCCGCCCCGATTCTTTAGTCTTTCAAAGTTAATTTTTTTAACTTTTTAAAAAAAATTTTTCTTTTTACCATTTTCAACCAACATCTTATCAATCCCTTTTTTAAAAAGCTTTTTTATTTTTCATTTTTAGAGTCATATTCTATCCCTTCATAGTAGTTAACCTTATTTTTGGTATGTTGTTCTCTCTTTAAGATTTTGGGATAGTTTCTTCTAACAGATCAAAATATACCCTAAATCTCTAGTGTATGGCTTTGTTCTAGTCTCCTGCCTGATCACATTCTCTCCTTTTTTTTTTTAAATCCTCTTCTTTTTCAACCAACTTCTTATCAATTCCTTTTATAAAATCTTTTATAATTTTCATCTTTAGAGTCATATTCCATCCCTTCATCGTATTAACCCTTATTTTTGTACATACATAAGTTTTTCTTTCTTTAAAATTTTGGGAGGCACTTTCTTCTAACAGACCAAAAGTGTATGGCCCTGATCTATGTACCAGCCTGATCATATTTGATCATATTCTGTTTTGTTTTGTTTTATTTGTTTTTAACTTTTTCTTTTTCTTTTCTTTTTTCTTTCTTTCCTCTTCTTTTCCCCTGGTTTCAGGTCTTTTCTGATTTGTTTAGTGCATATTTTCTGGGGACGTTGTTACCCTGTTAGCATTTTGTTCTCTCATTCATCTATTCTCCTCTGGACAAAATGACAAGATGGAAAAAATCACCTCAAAAAGAAGAACAAGAGGCAGTACTGACTGCCAGGGACCTAATCAATACGGACATTAGTAAGATGTCGGAACTAGAGTTCAGAATGATGATTTTAAAGATACTAGCTGGGCTTGAGAAAAGCATGGAAGTTATTAGAGAAACTCTTTCTGGAGAAACAAAAGAACTAAAATCTAACCAAGTCAAAATCAAAAAGGCTATTAACGAGGTACAATAAAAAATGGAGGCTCTAACTGCTAGGATAAATGAGGCAGAAGAGAGAATTAGTGATATAGAAGACCAAATGATGGAGAATAAAGAAGCTGAGAAAAAGAGAGATAAACAACTACTGGATCATGAGGGCAGAATTCAAGAGATAAGTGATACCACAGATGAAACAACATTAGAATAATTGGGATCCCAGAAGAAGAAGAAAGAGAGAGAGGGGCAGAAGGTATAATGGAGCAAATCATAGCAGAGAACTTCCCTAATTTGGGGAAGGAAACAGGCATCAAAATCCAGGAGGCACAGAGAACCCCCTTCAAAATCAATAAAAATAGGTCAACATCCCGACATCTAATAGTAAAACTTCCGAGTCTCAGAGACAAAGAGAAAATCCTGAAAGCAGCTCAGGACAAGAGATCTGTAACCTACAATGGTAGAAACATTAGACTGGCAACAGACCTACCCACAGAGACCTGGCAGGCCAGAAAGGACTGGCAGGATATATTCAGAGCACTAAATGAGAAAAATATCGGAGGGGTAGACGAACCATGAGAGACGATGGACTCTGAAAAACAAACAGCGTTCTAGAGGGGAGGGGGGTGGGAGGATGGGTTAGCCTGGTGGTGGGTATTGAGGAGGGCACATTCTGCATGGAGCACTGGGTGTTATGCACAAACAATGAATCATGGAACACTTCATCTAAAACTAATGATGTAATGTATGGGGATTAACATAAGAATAAAAAAATAATAATAATAAAGAAGGAACATTTTTAGCACCAAAAAAAAAAAAAAAAAAGAATACTATATCTAGCTAGGCTGTCATTGAAAATAGAAGGAGAGATAAAAAGCTTCCAGGACAAACAAAAACTAAAGGAATTTGCAAACACAAAACCAGCCCTACAAGAAATATTGAAAGGGGTCCTCTAACCAAAGAAAGAGCCTAAAAGTAACAGAGACCAGAAAGGAACAGAGACAATATACAGTAACAGTCACCTTACAGGCAATACAATGGCACTAAATTCCTATCTTTCAATAGTTACCCTGAATGTAAATGGCCTAATGCCCCAATCAAAAGACACAGGCTATCAGATTGGATAAAAAAACAAGACCCACTGATATGCTGTCTGCAAGAGACTCATTTTAGACCCAAAGACACCCCCAGATTGAAAGTGAGGGGGTGGAAAACCATTTACCATGCTAATAGACACCAAAAGAAAGCTGGGGTGGCAACCCTTATATCAGACAAATTAGATTTTAAACCAATGACTGTAATAAGAGATGAGGAAGGACACTATATCCTACTTAAAGGATCTATCCAACAAGAAGATCTAACAATTGTAAATATCTATGCCCCTAACATAGGAGCAGGCAATTATATAAGGCAATTAATAACAAAAGCAAAGAAACACATCAACAACAATACAATAATAGTGGGGGACTTTAACACCCCCCTCACTGAAATGGACAGATCATCTAAGCAAAAGATCAATAAGGAAATAAAGACTTTAAATGACACACTGGACCAAATGGACTTCACAGATATATTCAGAACATTCTATCCCAAAGCAACAGAATAGACATTCTTCTCTAGTGCCCATGGAACATTCTCCAGAATAGATCACATCCTAGGTCACAAATCAGGTCTCAACCGGTACCAAAAGACTGGGATTATTCCCTGCCTATTTTCAGACCACAGTGCTTTGAAACTAGAACTCAATCACAAGAGGAAAGTTGGAAAGAACTGAAATACATGGAGGCTAAAGAGCATCCTATGAAAGAATGAATGGGTCAACCAGGAAATTAAAGAAGAATTAAAAAAATTCATGGGAACCAATGAAAATGAAAACACAACTGTTCAAAATCTTTGGGTTGCAGCAAAGGCAGTCCTAAGAGGAAAGTATATAGCAATACAAGCCTTTCTCAAGAAACAAGAGAGGTCTCAAATACACAACCTAACCCTACACCTAAACGAGCTGGAGAAAGAACAGCAAATAAAGCCTAAATCCAGCAGAAGAGAAATAATAAAGATCAGAGCAGAAATCAATGAAATAGAAACCAAAAGAACAGTAGAACAGATCAACGAAACTAGGAGCTGGCTCTTTGAAAGAATTAACAAGATTGATAAACCCCTGGCCAGACTTATCAAAAAGAGAAGAGAAATGACCCAAATAAATAAAATCATGAATGAAAGAGGAGAGATCACAACCAACACCAAAGAAATACAAACAATTATAAGAACATATTATGAACAACTATATGCCAGCAAATTAGATAACCTGGAAGAAATGGATGCATTCCTAGAGATGTATCAACTGCCAAAACTGAACCAGGAAGAAATAGAAAACCTGAACAGACCTATAACCACTAAGGAAATTGAAGCAGTCATCAAAAATCTCCCAACAAACAAAAGCCCAGGGCCAGATGGCTTCCCAGGGGAATTCTACCAAACATTTCAAGAAAAATTAATACCTATTAACACCCTGATGTTTATAGCAGTAATGTCCACAATAGCCAAACTGTGGAAAGAGCCAAGATGTCCATCGACAGATGAATGGATAAAGAAGATGTGGTATACATATACAATGGAATATTATGCAGCCATCAAAAGGAATGAAATCTTGCCATTTGCAACGACGTGGATGGAACTGGAGGGTAGTATGCTGAGCAAAATAAGTCAATCAGAGAAAGACATGTATCAGATGACCTCACTGATATGAGGAATTCTTAATCTCAGGAAACAAACTGAGGGTTGCCAGAGTGGTGGGGGGGGGGGAGGGAAGGGGGTGGCTGGGTGATAGACATTGGGGAGGGTATGTGCTATGGTGAGCGCTGTGAATTGTGTAAGACTGTTGAATCACAGACCTGTACCTCTGAAACAAATAATACATTATATGTTAAAAAAAAAAAAAGAAGAAGAAGAAGATAGCAGGAGGGGAAGAATGGAGGGGGGGAAATTGGAGGGGAAGGTGACCATGAGAGACTATGGACTCTGAGAAACAAACTGAGGGTTCTAGAGGGGAGGGGGGTGGGGGGATGGGTTAGCCTGGTGGTGGGTATTAAAGAGGGCACGTTCTGCATGGAGCACTGGGTGTTATATGCAAACAATGAATCATGGAGCACTACATCAAAAACTAATGATGTAATGTATGGTGATTAACATAATAATAAAAATAAAATAACATAAAAAATAGAAACTTTTAAGCCCTGGAAAAAAAAAAAGAAAGGTCAACCAGAGGGCTAAAGCAGTTGGAGATCGATGGAGTGGTGGGCAAGGGACCCTAAACAATGGCCTTAAGTGTTGTTGCTGTCTCGATCTGATTTGTGGCCTGGCTTGAAGGGCCAAAGCCAGAAGACAACTGAAAGGACAACATAATAAATAATTATTGCAAACAAGATTTTTAATCATAGCTTTGGTGGTGGAAAGCTGAAATGTTTAATAACTTAGTTTTAATTATTCTATGTCATTTCATGTCACTGGAAGAGATATTTCTACTGTACTTCCAGTTTGCTCTGAAATAATGTGTTATGACATAAGATTCAAACTCAAATGTACCAAAGGTCAGACTTGTTCCATTTGCCCAAAGGAAAGATCATAATGAAAATTCCTAAAGGGGTTTTACTACGTCAACTGTAATTATATTTTAGTCATGTCAATATTTGTCAGCACAATTCTTCATACAAAGGTCAATGTAAAGTGTTTCATATTTGTGTTTTCCATCAAACTATTTTATTGGTATAAGTTTTAGCTTTGAAATTAAAAGGGAAGCACAATTCTCAAAGATCAAAATATTTCTCATATGAATCACTTTTTGGTTCATGAATGTCTATGTCCAGTCATAAAATGGCCATTTATTACAATCTGCTATTTCCATGTTCCATCTCTTGTTAGAAGTATTTTGAAATATGACCATAGAATAATAATCCTTAAGTATAAATATGATTGGCCATATCATCAAGGATAAACATAAACTAGTTCATAGTATAATTAAATGATTTTTAAGTGGAAACATAAATTCAAAGATAAATGAATAAATTAGAAAAAATAATATGGTATATAGCTATCAAAATAATTTTTTCACACATTATGAGAAAATTAAAATGTCCAACTATAAATATTGTTTTCTTCTATTCCAAGATCAACTAGTTTAAAAACATTTAATATCTGGAATAGACAAGTTAAAATACCATTTCATGATATTGCTCGGACCAAATACTTAAGCAAACATCCAATATTTGATGTAAGAGGATACTTGCCTTATTTTACATATGATATTTTTGAGTAAGATGTTTCTTTTTCTTTGAAACAGTGTATGCTTTAAATGGTCAGAAACTATGTGAATTTATGTTCCTAATCAAGCTCTTTAAGCATTTATTTCAGTTGGAACTCTTTACATTTAAGCTACTTTGTTTGATTCAGTTCAATGCGAGGAAACCTCTTATTTGTTCTTTCTCCATAAAAGGACTAGTCTTTGATAAACAGTTTTGTCTCTTATCCTGGCCTATGATCATAAGTGTTTACTGGGAAAGATAAAGTCTCTGACGTTTTCATGTAGAGATGGTTTTTAAAGAGTGCAAACTGTACTCTGCCTAGTACATCACGTAGCATCAATAAAAGGTAGAAGAACAATTTACTTTGATGGTTTCAGTTATAACCCTTCTGCATTCCCTTTATTCTTTCATGTTTTCACTGTTTTCATTACTCTACTATGCAGCCTGCTAGTAGCTGAAGAATACTAATAACCAAATGTGATTGTATTTATGGGGATTTTCCATCCTCAGAGGACACTTAAATTTTAGCATAATTTTAAAATGAGTCCTGAGGAGATTCATTTCTAATATCTGAAGGCAGCTGTTTGTAAAATTTGAATCTCAGATATTACAAATTTCAACTTTTTAATTTTATCTAAGTATGTCTTAGAAATAGTAAACATTCCAAAAAAAAGTTTACTGCCTAAATGTATTGTGTAGTTCTAAATACACAAGACATGAAAGTTCTTAAAATTATTTCTAATCATACACCATTCTTTACAAATCTACTTGTAATAACATTATCTTCCTCTTGGATGATTAGTACTATCTTTAGTGAAAGGAGAACAAGCTTGTGATGTTGCAGAACTGAGTTCAGATCCTGATCCTACCTCTGCTGGCTATGTGATGTCGAACAAGTTACTTAGCGTCTCTGAATCTGTTTTTTGTTAAGAATTATATACCAAATATATAAAATAACGGACAAATTGAACATAGTAAATGTTCAATAATAATGGAGAAATTGCCCCAAGGAAAGAAGTAGGGATAGTTTAGGGTTTACCTGCCTTTCTTGTTTCTATCAGCTCTTTACTCTCTGAGCACTATAGTGATGCTACCCCTTGGACAATACAGAGCTTTGGAGGATGCTGCTATTTTCTCACAGCAAGAGAAAAGGAAGAATTCAAAAGCTCCTCTACAGCCTCTTTCCCCCAGCGTTACTCCAGGCTGCCTGTCAGCTTCACACGAAGCCACCCTTCTCTCTATCCACCCGGGTTTCTCAGTGTTGACCCGTTCTTCCTCTCCCTCCCTTACATTGAGTCTACAGTGCTGAGTTTGGGGAGGAAGGCAGTATCATCCGCAGTTTGTCTCTCCTGTTAGAAATGGCAAATTTCAAAATCTGCGTGGGGGTAACCTGATCCAGGGGCCTGTGCTGAGTCTATGCTTGAGCTAGGAAGCGTTTGAATCATCATGGCCGACAGGGGGTGATCATTGATTTTTCTATCAAAATAAAACACCTATTGATTTTCAGGATGTTCAGTGTGAATTTTAAAGCTGTTTCAAATAATCACTCAAAATTCTTGGAAAACAAAACGTCCGTTCAAATGCTGGATACAGCTCTCCTCCTGGAGTGGGAGAGGAAAGATGTAACTATAGATAGATGTAAATACGAACACACACACATTATATAATGTAGTTATTTTTTTAAACACCATTTGCAACACTTTCTGTGAAACAGCTCACTAGAGATAACTTTGACCTGGAGGTGGGGGGAAAGCGGCAGTCAGGGAGGTAGGGTTAGGGTAATATTCGAGGAATGGAGGACTAGCTTCTTGGTGGTGGAATGCGTCAGTTCAATGGATGTGCATCACTGACCACTCCCACTGTCTTCACGGCCCTCCAACAGGGGAACATAAAGCACCCCACCCTCATACCGAAGGGATCTGCCCGCGGGATGAAAAAAGCACTGCCTGAATCTTCATTACTTTATCCTCTCTATTTCTTAGTATAATCGCTTTCCTCGTTTTCTGTATTACACGTCCACATAGGAGTTCAGCCTTTCTTTTTGGAGAAAGAATAGAGCTGGCTAAAATGACTAGATCCCAAGAGGTAAGTTTCCTTCTTACCTTTCCTGGTGTGAAGCGGGCATTCCAGGAACGCAAAAGACTTTACTCAACGTAGAAACCAAGAAGAGACACAAGACAGAAAATGACTGTTCTCTGTCATGTCTACTACATATTTGGTCAGATACACGTCCTTCAGTACAATAGGTCATAAAGAGATTGCAAAGCTGCAAAGCCACAAAGCCTAGACTGGAGGACAAGTTGGCAGAGTTACTAGGAAAACAGCCTTGATGACATCTGCATCTCTTTCAAACACACTACAGCACATCAGGAAGACAAAACTTTCCACTCTTTCTACTTTCGTTTAAAACCATTACATTTTACAAGGATTGAATATAATGAAAAAGAATGAACACCAGTAATAGCTCGCATTGAAAATACTTATAAAAACTTTTACGGAAACACTGCCACGGCATCCACATTATCACAGTCAGAATACTGAGGGTGAATTTAATACAATTCAATAGTAATACTAATAAGCTATAAAATAACTGCACTAAAGTATTCCCATTTGTCTTCACAGTTCATATTCTGATAGCAGCGGTTTCTGAAGAAAGGCATTCAGCTGAGAAATCCACAGATTTGCAAAATTTATGAGCCTGAAGGAATTACTGGAATAAATAAGTATACGAATGATGCTTTGTTAATCAAGTCTAAGTGATAAAGCTTAACGCATGATGAGCACTGGGTGTTATATGCAAATGATGAATTACTGAGCTCTACATCTGAAACAAAATCATAGGAAATCAATTGCTCTCAAATGATTTGGTTTTGGATATTGGATATTGATTATTGATTCTTTTCTGGTAGAAGTATCTAGTAATTTTCAATCTTTGGTATAATGGAAAGAGCATAGGAAGAAAAGTCAGAAAATGTTTAGTATCCTAGCTCCACGGCACACATACTAAATGACTTGGGGGAGTGAGCACACCTTAATAACAACAGCTAACTTTCATTTAGTACCCTTTCTATTTCAGGCTTGTGCTAGCATACGTGAGCATTCTCATCTAATCCTATAATATCTGTAGATCATATTCTGTATCCCCTACCCCCTTTTTGTAGATGGTAACACTGAGGCTGAGAGTTCATAGGCCTTGTCCAGCAGGACTGACTCATTGAGTGATAGAGACCCACTGCCTATTTGCCTCCAGAATCCATGGGCTTAACTATTGTTTAAGTTGCTCATTTGAAAAATGGGGGCATTTAGGGAGTTAGACTACATGTTTTCTAAATTCCCCTCTAAGTCTAAAATTATCTTTTCTTTTGCTTCCTAACCCCTCCCTTTTTTTTTTTAAAGAAAAAGACTATTCCTCTGTTCACAGAATCAATAAGGGCTGAAGATGTCATTTAAACCTCCCAGTTATATTCATAATTCTAAAAAATTAACAGCATTAAGATATAATTCATATAAAGTATACAATTCAATGGTTTTTAGAATATTCAGAGTTGTGCAATCATCACCACAATCCATTTAGAATATTTTTATCACCCCAAGAAATTCATTTCCCCTCCAACCCCTATTTGAAACCCAGTCCTAGGCAACCATGATCTATTTTCTGTCTCTATGAATTTGCCTATTTTGGAAATTTCATATAAATGGAATCATACAATATATGGCCTCCTTAACTTATCATAATATTTTCAAGGTTTAGCCATTCCACAGCTTAAATAAGTACTCTATCCTTTTTATGCTAAATCATATTTCATCTTATGGGTATACCCATTGTGTTTATCCACTCATTAGTTGATGGATAATTGGGCTGTTTGCAATTTTTGGCCTTTATGAATATTGTTGCTAAAAACATTAGTGTACATGGTTCATGTAAGCCTAGGTTTTCATTTCTCTTGTGTACATATCTATGAGAAATGCTGGGTCATGTGGTAACTCTATGTTTAACATCTTGAGGACCTGCCAGAGTATTTTCTAAAGCAGCTGAACTATTTTATATCCTCACCAATAGTTGGAGAGTTCCATTTTCTTCACATCTTCCCACCATTCATCATTGTCTTTTTGATTATAGCTACCTTAGTGCGTATAAAGTGGCATCTCACTGCAGTTTTGATTTGCATGTCCCTTATAGCTAATAACGTTGAGCATCTTTTCTTATGCCTATCTGCCATTTGCATATCTTCTCTGAAGAAATCTCTATTCCTTTGACCATTTCTTGAGTTGTCTTTATTATTGAATAGGAAGCACTCTTCATATATTCCAGAGACTAGTCTCTTAAAAGGTATGATTGGCAAAAATTTTCTTCATTCTATGGGCTGTCTTTTCACTTTCTTGGTAGTGTCCTTTGAAAGACAAATAGTTTTTAATTATGAAGTCTAATTTATGTATTTTTCTTTTTTCTCATGCTTTTGGTGTCATATCTTAGTATTCATTGCCTAATCCAAAGTCATGAGGATTTACCACTTCATTTTAACAGTTTTATAATTTAGGTCTTACATTTAGGTGTTTGGTCCATTTTGAGTTAATTTTTGCAGAGGGTGTTAGGTAGAGGTCCAATTCATTCTTTTGTGTGTGGGTATACAGTTGTGCTACCACCAACTTTTTGAAAAAACTATTCTTTCCTCACTGAATTATCTTAACATCCTTGTTGTCTACCTTGTTTTTGATCTCTAATTTTTCATGTCCACTTATTCACTTTGTTTCCCATTGCACTTACAATCGAATTATAAGTTCCTTGAGTTGAAGGACCATGTGTTATGCATGACCCACCCTCAATATCGCTGAGTACTGAGTCTGTAGTGGGCATTTAATAAACACCTCACTGATTGGTTGGTTGATAAAAGGAATTGAAGAGGTCATAGGGGTAAAAGAAATAAGCCAGGAGGTTATAGAGATAAACCTGTAAATTCCATTTTACATTAATGTGTCTCAATCAAGAATATCATGCTCTACCAACTGAGTCAGGCAGTTGCTCCAAGAAAAATCTACTTTAAATAATCCTAAAAAGTAAGGCACTTGGATTATAAGAAGGAGTGTTACTTAATCCAATAGTTCTCAAATTTGTTTTAGGACTTTTACAATTCTCAAAATTTAGTGAAGACCCCAAAGAACTTTTGTTTGCGTGTTGTTTATCAATTTTAATTCCTAATGCAGGAAATTTAAATAAAAAAATGAATTCCTTAAAAAAAAAACCCATTACATTGATGTAAGTAAGTTTAACATAACTTTTCTAAAACATTTAGAAGAATTGCATGATTTTATATTTTTGAAAACTTGCTTAATTTGGCTTAACATAAAACACCTGGATTCTCCTGATTCTGCATTCAATCTATTGCATCTCTTGTTTTGGTTGAAGTACATGAAAAAAATCTGGCCTCATGCAGATACGCAGTTAAGAAAGGGAAAAGCATTTCAACAGTCTTTTCAAATAAGTGTGGAGAGTTTTCTTTCATACCACACTAAAACTCAAAAAGTGGCAATTTCCGAATGTATGGTTGCAATATGTAATCTGAAACCCTATCAGGGAACATTTTGTACTCTGACAATAAAATCCACTGGGCTGTTCTGCACATTGAATATATCTTTTATTTTTGCATTTATCACACATTGATCATTTAGATATAATGAATCACTGGGAAATGTAGATCGTCCAAATGTTGATGTGTTTCATTATGCAATATCAAACACACATTTAAAAAAAGAAAAAAAAAACACAAAAAACCGGGGCACCTGGGTGGCTCAGGGTTAAGCAGCTGCCTTCAGCTCAGGTCATGATCCCAGGGTCCTGGGATTGAGTCCCAAGTCAGGCTCCCTGCTCAGTGGGGAGTCTGCTTCTCCCTCTCCCTCTGCCTGCCGCTCTGCCTACTTGTGCTCTATCTCTCTCTGTCAAATAAATAAATAAAATCTTTAAAAAAATAATATTTGGAAATGCTTAAATAGTTAACTAATATTTGGAAAACAATGCAAATTAATATTCTATTAAGAGTCTGCCTGGGTGGCTCAGTCCAGTAAGCGTCTGCCTTTGGCTCAGGTCATGATCCCAGGGTCCTGCTCAGCAGGGAGCCTGCTTCTCCCTCTCCCTCGGCCTGCTGCTCCCCCTGCTTGTGCTCTCTCTCTGTCAAATAAATAAATAAATAATAAATAAATAAATAAAATCTTTAAAAAAAGAAAATTCATTTCTAAATCATTAGATTCAAATATATTACTATGTCGGTAATATTTGCTGTTGTGGGAATTCCTTTATAAACATTTAATCTCCAAAATCCATTCAAGACATGGAGTCAACCTCTTTCATATACATTCTTATTTAAGCATTATGTATACAATTAATTACATTCTTATCCTATCCTCTCATGTGTGTCCATTAATTACATAGCCAATAGCATATTTTTTACTAATTATTCATCATATATTAAGCCAAACCACCTACAGACATGAGTCTGAATTAAAAGAAACTAATTGTAAAACGTTGTGTCTCTTTATTCACTGCAAACACATTTCTTCTAGATACTAAGTTCATGTTGTAAGCTTCAGAGAATTTGAGAAGTAGAAAAAGAAAAAGCACATTTCTGCCTGTCCTACAAACATGAAACATAAAAGAAAAAGTTCTGGTTTTCCTCCATTAAATGAATATTAAGTTAATCTAATCTAAGACTCATTTTTTTAGTTAAGGTTTATAAGCAAGTCTCTAAAAATGCAAATTGTTTAATAGACTCTTGGATTTTTCCTGTCCTTTTGCTTCATCTTATTACTCTTGCAAGAAATATCATATATGTCTTTCAGAACATTAAATTTAGTGGAGATGTTTCTGAGTAAAGAAAACAAAGCTCCACCTAAGTGTTTAACAAAATTATGAAAAAAATTTGGAAAGAAGTTTCAGAAATTAAGGCTCTTCTTTCACTATTTGAGCCAATGACTGTCAAATTTGAAACAATGGCTTTCATTTTCATGTAACATTTTTTTTTACAATTTGAAAGTATGCAAAAGTACAATTCTATAAAATTGTGTATGCAAATATAAATACAGGAAAATAACATGTATATATAGAAAAGGCCTGAGGCCCCAATCAGTCTATTTAGGCAATTCCTTTTGCTAAATAGACATTAAAATACATATGTATTTTGATTCTTCTAGATCTGAAGAGGCCAAATGAGGAAATTATGATGAAATACTTGACCTACATCAGGAAATACAAATAAAAATAAAGTCAATGATCTAATTGTTAGGAAACTCTGGTTAAGAGTTGGATTTGCATGTATCTCATTTCTTGGGTTATTAATTTAATTACCCTTTCAACTAGCTTAACCGTATCAAGTAGCCATCAAAGCATAGCAAGAAGCTGATGAAGATCTTGTCCATGGTAAATGAATCTTTTAAACAGCAAACATTACAGTGGGATTTAGGAAAGATTAAACTCTCTCTACCTTGCCAAAGCAATAATTAAAATGAATGGAATCTGTTTATATAAACAGTTGTCATTTCTTCTTCAACAAGGAATTTTGCCATTTACCAGTATCAGAAAACTCATCTCCTAAGAGAAAACTGTGTTTTTTCACTTATATAGTGTTTCTTTGTTTGCTTGTTTTGTTTTAATTCAGGAAGAACTCCTTGAAGAGCAATCCAAAGGAATGTGTACTTTGAGGAAGTTTGGCAACACAATGCACTCTAGCCACTGCCCAAACTCATGAAAATTTCAGGACAAGCCAGTTCAATACTTTTTCCAATTTTTGTTTCTTTTAGTATCTAAGATTAGGATTCTTATTTATTATCTTAAAAAAAAGATTTTATTTATTTATTTGACAGAGAAAGACAGCGAGAAAGGGAACACAAGCAGGGGGGAGTGGGAGAGGGAGAAGCAGGCTTCCCACGGAGCAAGGAGCCCAATGTGGGGCTCGATCCCAGGACCCTGGGATCATGACCTGAGCCAAAGGCAGACGCTTAATGATTGAGCCACCCAGGAGCCCCACTTATTTATTATCTTCTTCTAGCATCTGTACACCAATCTTCAGATTTCAGAAGGCTAGTAAATATGCTCCATCAAATCTTTGAAAGGTAAACCTCAATTTTTATCTAAATAACTACAAAGGTGTAGCATTAAGAAGTAAAAGGGGGTGCCTGGGTGGCTCAGTTGGTTAAGCGACTGCCTTCGGCTCAGGTCATGATCCTGGAGTCCCAGGATCGAGTTCTGCATCGGGCTCCCTGCTCAGCGGGCAGTCTGCTTCTCCCTCTGACCCTCCCCCCTCTCATGTGCTCTCTCTCTCCTCTCATCCTCTCTCTCAAATAAAATAAATAAAATCTTAAAAAAAAAAAAAAGAAGTAAAAGGAACCTTAGTTTATTTCTGGTTAAAGTAGTGGACTTCTATCCAATTTAAATGGTCATCAGTAGAAACTAGTTGTCTGAGAAGCTGAACATGCAAAAGTCATGAAAGCTTTCATTCTAGATGTTTTTTATGACTATAAGCTGTAGGGTAGAGTCTAAATGTTGTGAGAAAGGAAAGAATATTGAGTCATATGTGAAATATAGATTATTGAATGATGAGGAAAAGTGCACAAGATATTACAGATCCCTAAACCATGTTCCAACTATATTTATTTCATCCTCAAACACTGGGTGGTAGAGCAAAACAAGCTTCGATAAACTTGATGGTTTGCTTGAGAACCAAGACTAGTTAATTGAAAAATCATGATAGTGTCCCGGTCCCCAACTTCTAGGTCAGTGTTTTTCCTCTTATTTTTCCAAGAGGGTTATGAAAATGTATGAACATAGGTGTCAGAGAAAATTATACAAATGGCCCTTACGCATGTGAAAAGCTGTTTGATTTCAATATAACAAAAGAAATTCACAGAGATATCATCTCAACCACCAAAAGTATAACAACAAACTGTGTGTGTGAGACTATAGGGAAAAAGGTACTCTCATATATTGTTGGTGGGATAAAAATATGGTATAACATTGTGGAGGAGAATTGGGCAAATTTAATCAAAGTACAGATGTACTGATACGTTTAGACTTTGAACCAATCCCACTTTTTGGAGTCTAGCTTATAAACACACCCACACATGTCCAAAATGACATATGAACAAAGTTTTTCATTTGGATATTATTTGTGTAACATAAGTTAGAAATAACTCAAATATTAACAATATGGAGTTGCCTGAATTGTAATAAATCCATACAATAGAGTAATATGCAACAATAAAAAGTAATGAGGACTATCTATGTACTGATAAGGAGAGATCTTTGGGATATATTCCTTAATGAAAAGCAAGGTACAGAATAGTATATATGGTATATCATCTTTTATATATGAAATGGGGAAATATATATGTTGCAGAAAGAATATTGGAAAGATCAACAAAAAGCTAATGAAAATAGTTAATTCAGAGATCAGGGAGGGGTAAGTTAAAGAGAAAGACCAGGAGAGGCATCTAGGCATACATTTTTTTGGTATAGTTTTGACTTTCATACCATGTAATGCATAGATCTTTCTGTTTTAAAGAGATAAAAGGGAAAGGTAATCCTTAAAACTAGAAACAAACTTAAGTAATTACATATAACTATGTAGATGGATAACGTAATCACAAAGAAATGTTTTTTCCCAGTAACTTTAGCACATAGATCTTTAACTGTACATCTTCAGGGATGTACTCCGTAGGGGGAGAAAAGAACAACCAAGACATTTTAAACTTCCTTTAGTAGTTTTATTGTTAGTGTTTTGGTAACTACTTTATTTATAAACTATTAAAAAGTTCTATCATTAAAGTCCCACCAAGGCAGGGAGGGGAAGTCATTTTTTTTTAAAGGAATATAAATTAGAGCATCACCTACCAGAGGTAAAGGAAGAGCTGAGAAGCTATGGAGAGGGAGCAATAAGGCAACCCAGGTTTTAGACCCAGCAGGAAGATGCTCCAACTTTAGACTAGATGGACAAAAAAGAAAAGATGGAGTTCTAGAGTCCAGAGGACCAGGACTCCTGTTGACAGCTATAACCGATGTGTGCCTGTCCTGGGGACCTGAAACCACAAAGCAGTCTCATTCAGAGATGTCTCCCAAAACAGGGAGAAAAGGGTAGAAATACTCTGGCTGCACCCTTCGCCCTATTACCACCCCACCCCAAACCTCCCACCAGCGAGTACTACTGACTGGCATAGAAGCCTACAAATATCATGGAGTATGGGAAGAGTACAAAACACATATGGGGGCAAACAGGCTAATGACGAGCACTGAAGCTAATAAGTATTATTAGTTTTATTAGAAATGAAGATTTTCGGGGCACCTGGGTGGCTCAGTCCTTAAGCGTCTGCTTTTGGCTCAGGTCATGATCCCAGGGTCCTGGGATCGAGCCCTGCATCGGGCTCCCTGCTCCACGGGAAGCCTGCTTCTCCCTCTCCCACTCCCCCTGCTTGTGTTCCCTCTCTTGCTGTGTCTCTCTCTGTCAAATAAAATCTTTAAAAAAAAAAAAGAAATGAAGATTTTCAGCATTAGGGGAAAATAAGTATAATTATTAAATCAAAGAAGTTATGTAAAATTGATGAATTGTTAGCAATCAATTCAAAATCTGAATATAAACCCATGACTTAAAAAATATATTTTCTTATGACCTCACTGATATGAGGAATTCTTAATCTCAGGAAACAAACTGAGGGTTGCTGGAGTGGTGGGGGGTGGGAGGGATGGCGTGGCTGGGTGGTAGACATTGGGGAGAGTATGTGCTATGGTGAGTGCTGTGAATTGTGTAAGACTGTTGAATCACAGACCTGTACCTCTGAAACAAATAATACATTATATGTTAAAAAAAAAAAAAGAAGAAGAAGATAGCAGGAGGGGAAGAATGAAGGGGGGGAAATCAGAGAGGGAGACGAACCATGAGAGACAATGGACTCTGAAAAACAAACTGAGGGTTCTAGAGGGGAGGGGGGTGGAGGGATGGGTTAGCCTGGTGATGGGCATTAAAGAGGGCACGTTCTGCATGGAGCACTGGGTGTTATATGCAAACAATAAATCATGGAACACTACATCAAAAACTAATGATATAACGTATAGTGATTAACATAACATAATAATAAAAAATAAAATAAAATAAAATATATAAATATAAATAAAAACATAATGAAAAAAATATATTTTCTTGCTTCATCCATTGAAATGGCCTTAATATAGTTTCACTTCAATATCATTAAACTCATTTAGACTGAAATTTTGTTTTTAATAATGTTCCTCAGTAAAAGGAATCAGAACTCCCTGGAGAAGTGGCTCATTCTTAATCTGGAACACAAAAGGTATAGATTAAGCCTGGGATATTTTGAGCTCAAGATATGGAGAAAAGGGACCCTTGTGTATTGTGGGTGGAAATGTAAACTGGTACAGACACTATGGAAAACAGTACAGAAGTTCCTCGAAATATTAAAAATAGAACTACCATACGATCCAGCAATCCCGTTTCTACATATATATATCTAAAGAAAGTTATTCATTATTCATAATAACCAAGACATGGAAACAACCTAAATATCCAAAGACTAATGAATGGATAAAGGAAGTGTGGAGATATATATAAATACACCACACACACACATATATATATGTATATAATGGAGCATTATTCAGCCATAGAAAGGAAATCCTCCATTTGGGACAACTTAGATGGACCTTCAGGATATTATGCTAAATGAAATAAGTCAGACAGAGAAAGACAAATTCACATATATGTGGAATCTAAAAAAAAAAAAAAACAGAACTCATAGAAATAAAGACCACAATGGTGGATGCCAGGGGCTGAGGAATAGGATAAATGGGAAGATGTTAGTCAAAGATTACAAACTTTCAATTGTAGGGGCACCTGGGTGATGCAGTCAGTTAAGTGTCTGACTCTTTATTTCAGCTCAGATCACGATACCAGGGTCGTGAGATCGAGCCCTGTGCCAGGCTCGATGGGTCAGCACAGAGACGTCTTGAGACTCTCTCTTTCCTCTCCCTTTGCTGTCCCTGCCCCTCTCTCTCAAAAAAATAAACAGATCTTTAAAAAAAAAAAAACTTTCAATTTTAAGATGAATACGTTCTAGGGATATAATGTACACCATAGTAACTATAGGTAACAATACGAATTGTACACTTAAAATTTGCTGAGCGTATAGATCTTAAGTGTTCTCTACACACACACACACACACACACACACACACACACACACACACATCACAACAACTATGTGAAGTGGTGGATATGCTAACTAACCTTGTGTGGTAATCATTTTAAAATATATTCATTTATCAAATCATCATGCTATGTACCTTAAACTTACACAATGGTATTTGCCAATTATATCTCAATAAAACTGGAAACAAATCAAGTTAAAGGTTTTGAAACTAAGACAATTTTCAAAATTTAATGTAGTCATTTTAAAAGCAGAGAAAAGCTTGAAAGGGCTCCCATTAGCAATGTTTCATTGGACATCAGTAATTTGCTGGTTGGTTTAAAATTAATTTTACAAAAAACTTCAATGCACAATTACACTAAGATAAGGGGAAGGCCAGCAAAATATATTTGTTGTCATTTGAGTTAGCTATTAAACCAAATCTTAGGAGATAGGCTTTGTCTCCTACTGTAACGTAATACCAGGCTCAATGCATTCCAGCCCACATGGTGAATTTAAATCTCATCAACTTTCAGAGTGAATTTCCAATTAATAAAAAATTTAAGGTTAGACTTAAAACATGCTAAGAAGAAGCTAGGAGATAAATCCAGAGATCTGTTATCTTCAAGGAATGACATGCAACAAATCTATATTGTCCTAGACTAACTGAGGCTTATGGGGCATGATAATCATTACAATGCTTAGTTTTAGATTGGATCTTGATTTTGCACAAAGCTGAGGAATATTGGAGATATTTGATTATGGCTGGGTATAAAATGAAATTAAGAAATTATTAATTTTGCTGGGTATAAAAATAGTTACAGTGACTATGTAAGAAAATATGTTTATTTTTAAGAACTGTACACCAAATTATTAGGGGTATATTGTGATATCTAGAATTCTTTTAAAAATACTTCTCTATAAAACAATTTTTTTCTTAAAGAGGATTTTGCATGATCCTTCCTGATCTGACTCCAGCTTACTTTTCTAGTTTCATCCAGTCATATGGTAAAATAATAAATATCACCAGTATTTTTACTACCATTTTATTTATTTATTTATTTTTAAAGATTTTATTTATTTATTTGACAGAGAGAGACACAGTGAGAGAGGGAACACAAGCAGGGGGAGTGGGAGAGGGAGAAGCAGGCTTCCTACTGAGCAGGGAGGCCGAAGCAGGGTTTGATCCAAGGACCCCAGGACCATGACCTGAGCCGAAGGCAGACGCTTAACGACTGAGCCACCCAGGAGCCACTTTACTACCATTTTAAAAAAAACTCTTTCACTCTTTCAGGATTAGTAAACTTATTTTAACATATGAGACAGTTTTGTTTCAGATCAAGAATATTTTTAACCTGAAGTTCTTGAATGGACTTCAGGGTGCTTGAGAAATGTGTGTGTGTGTTTGTGTGTGCGTGTGTGGTTCATGCACACTTATGAGAATATGTATTTATCTTGGATGAGTTTTATGGCTTTCATCAGGTTGTCAGAGGGACATGTGACCCAAAAAGTATTAGGAGTGTTAAGAGGTTTGTCAGTTTTATTTGTATAACTCACTACTCTGTAGCCTTTAAAAGAAAAATGCATAGCTACTCTGAGGGTCTTTAAAATAATTGAATCAAATTGAAATATATGTGAAGCTCATGGTTTTCCTCGTTGAACTTTTGGCCTCTTTACAGACGATGTTTCCATTTATATTTTTCCATTGCTTGCTGAGGATTAAGTAATTCCTGAGGGTTATCCTTTCACATACATTCACATATGTTATAAACTATGCCTAGTTTTTAGGCAATGGGGAGATGACAGTTGATTAAAGGGTCCTGTCTTTGAGGCTTTAGAAAAGAAGGATCATTTAATCCTAAATCATTAGCTGGATCATGTATCTGGCATTAAAGCCTGAGTGTTTACTTGGTTTTAGATTAAAGTAAACTTCCATGGACATGCTAAAGGCTGGGCCACCAGAGGCAATTCCTATAGGGATAGGACTAGTGTAACGGAGAGAAGGAAAGACATATGTGCAGGCCTGGCCCCATGGCATGCAGCCTGAACAGCTGCTTGGTGCTCTATACTGAAAAGGGCCTGGTACTTGGTTTAATGCTTGGCTGTCACTGCCTTGAAATTCTTAGCCATTTTTTGAACAAGGTTCCACATTTTCATTTTGCTCTGGGCCCCACATATTATGTAGCCAATCCTGTGTATGTGGCTTGGCCCTGGGCTTATCTGTGGAGCTGACTCTAGTTCGGTTCAACTTGTTTCTTGCTCAGCTACTGCTACCCCCAGTTTCCTTCCTGCAGATAAAGGCTGAGGTTGGGCTGCTCCAGTCACTACAGCAGTACAAATGCCATGAGCAAGCATGTATTGGGACTGGGGAATGTGAGATAGGGTAGGCAACAAGACCTCTGTTGAGCAAAGTTCATCTAAACATTAAATCACTAATGTCACGGCAACTTTATTCAATTTATATAATTTTCACTGACCATTTACTGAATTTTTTGGTAATGCCCATTCTTCTGTTGCCTCTGACATCCAGGTGTTAGAAGAGGGCACCTCATCTTTTGATAGAAATAGTCTCAGGGTTCCTCCATACACTCAAACTAAAAATGGTACTGAATGGTGCTCATTCTGGCAATTCTGCTATTTTCTCTCCAAAAATGGAAAAGCACTGCTGTTCTAAATACAGTTGAAAACCAACAGTGGCACCATTTTGACAAGTCGACATTTAAAGATTTGTCTCCATACCAACAATGTTATGGGGGGTTAGTTTGGTCTTGGGTTTTTTTGGCCACAAATTTGCAGTTTACCAGAGCTGCTTTGTAGAATTGTGTTGTAGACAGCCTGCTCAAGGAAGCTCAGCAGCCCCCAGAGACTATCTTCACTGGCCTCTTATCTGATTCTAGTGTCTTTGTGATAAATTCTACTGAGTTTTTCAGCAGGGAAAGAGCTCATGATAAATTGGCTAGACATTTTTACTTTTATCTCCAAGGTGGACAAATAGTAGCAATAGCAATAATAATAATAGTAAGAGTAAATGCTAATTGTATACAATAATAATTATTATTATATAATATTATTATACTATAAAGGTTAATTACCATTCATGAGGCACTGTGCTAAATGTTTGATGTGCTCCATTTCATTCAATGCCCCCAGCAACCTGAGAAGTAGAATAACTAAATTATCCACTCTCTGTAAAAGAGTAAAGTGAGATTTAGCAAAATGAAGTGAAGTGCTCAAGGTTATGTGCCTAATAAATCATGGAGCAGAAATTTCAGCTTAGGCCAGAGGAATCCAGAGACCATGTTCTGAAGCACTGTAGTACCCTTCCGCCACCAGAGGAGCCATTTGAGATCCTATGTCATTAATAGGGAGGTTCATGAGGGTTGGGGGAAGGGAAAAACTGGGTGATGGGCATTAAGGAGGACACTTGATGTAATGAACAGTGAGTGTTATATGCAACTGATGAATCACTAAATTCTACCCCTGAAACTAATAATACACTATATGTCAACTACATTGAATTTAAATAAAGAATTAAAAAAAAAAGGAAAACACTTCTATCTTCATGAAAGATGTTACTTGAAAAGGAAAAAAAAAAAGGAATTGGGAGGTTCTGCCTTTTTCATCTGTCTGTGGAGTGAATGAAACAAACAACAAATCATTCCCTGAAAGTGATTCTATTGTTTTTATGTTTTAACTATTATTTTAAAAACACAACAATTGCTTCCATGCAATTCATGGAAACAAATGAAAATGAAAACACAACTGTTCAAAATCTTTGGAATGCAGCAAAGACAGTCCTAAGAGGAAAGTATATAGCAATATAAGCTTTTCTCAAGAAACAAGAAAGGTCTCAAATACACATCCTAACCCTACACCTAAAGGAGCTGGAGAAAGAACAGCAAATAAAGCCTAAATCCAGCAGGAGAAGAGAAATAACAAAGATCAGAGCAGAAATCAATGAAATAGAAACCAAAAGAACAGTAGAACAGATCAACAAAACTAGGAGCTGGCTCTTTGAAAGAATTAACAAGTTGATAAACCCCTGGCCAGACTTATCAAAAAGAAAAGAGAAAGGACCCAAATAAATAAAATTATGAATGAAAGAGGAGAGATCACAACCAACACCAAAGAAATACAATTATAAGAACATATTATGAGCAACTATATGCCAGCAAATGAGATAACCTGGAAGAAATGGATTCCTAGAGATGTATCAACTACCAAAACTGAACCAGGAAGAAAGAGAAAACCTGAACAGACCTATAACCACTAAGGAAATTGAAGCAGTCATCAAAAATCTCCCAAAAAACAAAAGCCCGGGGCCAGATGGCTTCCCAGGGGAATTCTACCAAACATTTCAAGAAAAATTAATACCTATGCTTCTGAAACTGTTCCAAAAAATAGAAATGGAAGGAAAACTTTCAAACTCATTTTATGAGGCCACCATCACCCTGATCCCAAAACCAGACAAAGACCCCATCAAAAAGGAGAATTACAGATCAATATCCCTGATGAACATGGATGCAAAATTTCTCACCAAAATACTAGCCAATAGGATCCAACAGTACATTAAAAAGATTATTCACCACGACCAAGTGGGATTTATCCCTGGGCTGCAAGTTTGGTTCAACATCCGCAAATCAATCAATGTGATACAATACATTAATAAAAGAAAGAACAAGAACGATATGATCCTCTCAATAGATGCAGAAAAAGCATTTGACAATATACAGCATCCATTCTTGATCAAAACTCTCCAGAGTATAGGGATAGAGGGTACATACCTCAATATCATAAAAGCCATCTATGAAAAACCCACAGCAAATATCATTCTCAATGGGGAAAAACTGAGAGCTTTCCCCCTAAGGTCAGGAACACGGCTCCTATTCAACATAGTATTGGAAGTCCTAGCCACAGCAATCAGACAACAAAAAGAAATCAAAGGCATCCAAATCGGCAAAGAAGAAGTCAAACTCTCACTCTTTGCAGATGATATGATACTTTATGTGGAAAACCCAAAAGACTCCACCCCAAAACTGCCAGAACTCATACAGGAATTTAGTAACGTGGCAGGATATAAAATCAATGCACAGAAATCAGTTGCATTCCTATACACCAAAAAGACAGAAGAAAGAGAAATTAAGGAGTCAATCCCATTTACAATTACACCCCAAACCATAAGATACCTATGAATAAATCTAACCAAAGAGGCAAAGGATCTGTACTCAGAAAACTATAAAATACTCATGAAAGAAATTGAGGAAGACACAAAGAAATGGAAAAACGTTCTATGCTCATGGATTGGAAGAACAAATATTGTGAAGATGTCAATGATATCTAGAGCGATCTACACATTCAATGCAATCCCTATCAAAATACCATCCACTTTTTTCAAAGAAATGGAACAAATCATCCTAAAATTTGTATGGAACCAGAAAAGACCCTGCATAGCCAGAGGAATGTTGAAAAAGAAAAGCAAAGCCGGCGGCATCACAATTCCAGACTTCCAGCTCTATTACAAAGCTGTCATCATCAAGACAGTATGGTACTGGCACCAAAACAGACACAGAGATCAATGGAACAGAATAGAGAGCTCAGAAATGGACCCTCAACTCTATGGTCAACTAATCTTCAACAAAACAGGAAACAATGTCCAATGGAAAAAAGACAGTCTCTTCAACAAATGGTGTTGGGAAAATTGGATAGCCACATGCAGAAGAATGAAACTGGACCATTTCCTTACACCACACACAAAAATAGACTCCAAATGGTTGAAAGACCTCAATGTGAGACAGGAGTCCATCAAAATCCTAAAGGAGAACACAGGCAGCAACCTCTTCGACCTCAGCCGCAGCAAATTCTTCCTAGAAACATCACCAAAGGCAAGGGAAGCAAGGGCAAAAATGAACTATTGGGACTTCATCAAGATAAAAAGCTTTTGCAAAGCAAAGGAAACAGTCCACAAAACCAAAAGACAATCGACAGAATGGGAGAAGATATTTGCAAATGACATATCAGATAAAGGGCTTGTATCCAAAATCTATAAAGAACTGATCAAACTCAACACCCAAAGAACAAATGATCCAATCAAGAAATGGGCAGAAGACATGAAGAGACATCTCTGCAAAGAAGACATCCAAATGGCCAACAGACACATGAAAAAGTGCTCAACATCACTCAGCATCAGGGAAATCCAAATCAAAACCTCAATGAGATACCACCTCACACCAGTCAGAATGGCTAAAATTAACAAGTCAGGAAATGACAGATGTTGGCGGGGATGCAGAGAAAGGGGAACCCTCCTCCACTGTTGGTGGGAATGCAAGCTGGTGCAGCCACTCTGGAAAACAGGATGGAGGTTCCTCAAAAAGTTGAAACTAGAGCTACCATATGACCCAGCAATTGCATTACTGCGTATTTACACCAAAGATACCAATGTAGGGATCCAAAGGGGTATGTGCAGCCCGATGTTTATAGCAGCAATGTCCACAATAGCCAAAGTGTGGAAAGAGCCAAGATATCCATCGACAGATGAATGGATAAAGAAGAAGTGGTATTTATATACAATGGAATATTATGCAGCCATCAAGAGGAATGAGATCTTGCCATATGCAACGACGTGGATGAAACCGGAGTGTATTATGCTGAGCGAAATAAGTCAATCAGAGAAAGACATGTATCATATGACCTCACTGTTATGAGGAATTCTTAATCTCAGGAAACAAACTGAGGGTTGCTGGAGTGGTGGAGGGTGGGAGGGATGGGGTGGTTGGGTGATGGACATTGGGGAGGGTATGTGCTATGGTGAGCCCTGTGAATTGTGTAAGACTGTTGAATCACAGACCTGTACCTCTGAAACAAATAATACATTATATGTTAAAAAAAAAAAAAGAAGACGAAGAAGAAGATAGCAGGAGGGGAAGAATGAAGGGAGGGAAATCGGAGGGGAAGACGAACCATGAGAGACTATGGACTCTGAGAAACAAACTGAGGGTCTAGAGCGGAGGGGGGTGGGGGGATGGGTTAGCCTGGTGATGGGTATTAAAGAGGGCACGTACTGAATGGAGCACTGGGTGTTATATGCAAACAATGAATCATGGAACACTACATCAAAAACTAATGATGTAATGTATGGTGATTAACATAACAAAAAAAAGAAAAAAAAACACAAAGATTGCTTTATAGACAGGATTTTAGCGGCGGAAATTTCATGCTCAGCAAACAATCATTCTTCAGATAGGATTTCAAATGATCACCAATTGTGGACCCTTGTTGGCTGTCATGAAAGGGAGAAGAACTGAGGAAGGAGGTAACAGACAAGTCTAGAATATCTCTTCTCTTCCTGAGAAAATGGTGTACTGTTTATTTCCTTTAAAGCATCATATATGTTCATATATGTATGGAATTTAAAATATGATGCTTAATAATCTGAACACCTATCTTAATAGCTATGTGTTTAATTATCTGGTTGTTTCTCACTTTGTGGCTGATTTAAGAAAGCACTAAACATGCCAATATTGAAAATCACCAGGGATGCCTGGGTGGCTCAGTTGTTTAAGTGTCTGTCTTCGGCTAGGGTCTTGATCCCAGGCAAGTCCTGCATCAGGCTCCTTGCTCAGCGGGGAGCCTGCTTCTCCCTCTGCCTGCCACTCCCCCTGTTTGTGCTCTCTCTCTCTCTCTGACAAATAAAATCTTAAAAAAAGGAAAGAAAATCACACAAACATCTCCTTACATAAACGATAAAAAAGTATAAAAATACTATACAAAAAAGTCTAATCATTATTCAAATGCAACCTGAAATTCTTTAATACAGGAATCTCTTTTTGAGATTTTGCCTTATCCAGACAGTAAGTATGAGAGTAAATTTTAAGAAAACTCCCAGGGAGGAAATTCTGATTTGAGGATGTTGCTGTAACTGCGTGGCTGATGAATGTGGAGAAGGATGCAGCTGTACTTTCTCATCTCTCATTCTTCTAATTACCTACCAGCTCTATAGGTGAACATATTTGGGAAACCAAATGCCAAAGACAGAACAGGTTTTGTTTCTTTTTATTTCCAAAGTGCTTTAAAACACATGCTCCTGGGCGCCTGGGTGGCTCAGTTGGTTGAGCGACTGCCTTCGGCTCAGGTCATGATCCTGGAGTCCCTGGATCGAGTCCCACATCGGGCTCCCTGTTCAGCAGGGAGTCTGCTTCTCCCTCTGACCCTCCTCCCTCTCATGCTCTCTGTCTCTCATTGTCTCTCTCGCAAATAAATAAAAAAAAAATCTTAAAAAAAAAAAAAATAAAACACATGCTCCAAAAACCACGTGAGGAATATGGGTTTGTAGGTATCAGCAGAGTGAGAAAGTTCCATCCCTTTTCATCCTATGAAGACAAAGGTAAATCTCAAACAGCAGAGAACTCCTGAAAAGCCACCATGTAATACAAAAAAGAATGGTGCCAGTGGAACCTCATTTTCCCATAGAAAATATTAATAAGGGCTTATGTTATTGACCAAGTTTAAAAAAAAATAAAGGCAAATGATATGTCCGTACTATGTATTTTTTTAATTGTTATGTATACTATGGGCAGAATATACTAATCAGATGGATGTATCTTACATAGATTTATGATTCATTAGTGATTAGAGATTTGTGACAGATTTCTTGAGACTTCTTTTTGCACAAACTTAGGATCATTTCATGATTTTCGAGAAACTGATTTAGGGACATTGCCTTACTGCTTGTTTTTTTTTTAAAAAAAATCTTTCTCAAGGATAGGCTTTAGGGATACAGTTCTTGATTTTCAAAGTCTGAGTGTGTGACTGTGATCTCCATTCAGCTGACACCTTTGTTTATGTGATGGCTTCCATAAGTATAGCTGACTATGGGTATAAGTAGAATTGCTTTGTATAGAAAACTGTATGCGTTATGCCAAGTTCACATTATGAATTTTAATGCTAAAATACTTTTGGGTTTTGTTACTACTTAAGTAGCATTAGATTCAAATTTACTAACTTTAGGACCACATAAAACACGGGTATGATGAGATCATATAACTGCGATATTCTTCACACTCTGAATTTGTTAGAACCTGTGATGTCCACTGATTCTTCTATGACAAGGAAGGAAGAAGGAAGGGTATGGGCTGGAGTCCCAAGATGCAAGTCTCCAAAGGCAGCTGCACCCTCTAATATAGAGGAAAAACAGCTTAGCCACGCTAAGCTGATCATCGTCTCTGAAACTAGATTCCGTATTATCTCTGGCTTGTCCCTGGCTGCCGCTCTTTGTTTCACGATTGTGTTTTTTCCTGATCCCCAGTAATCCCCTCACCTGAAAAGTACCATCTCTGCCCAGTCACTCAAGTCTGGAGCCCTTACCTCTGCCTCACCTACCGCACACCAGTCAAGCAGTGGGTCCTGTACAGAGACACCTTCTAAACACTTCTCTATCACCGTTTCATCTTCAGCCATGATTAACCCTCCCTGTTTCTAAGCCTTATATTATTTCTTGCCTGAACTACCTCAAGCCCCCTCCTAACTCTTTGTCAACCTCAAGCCTTTTCACTCTCTAGTCCTCTCTACTTCCTTATCACCATGAACTTTTTAAAAATGTAAATTTTATCATGTCTTCTTAATAATTCCCCTTTGCTTTTACATTCCTTAGTAAGTAATCTAGTAACTCCTATAAACATGTATCATATCAAACAGCCATAAGAAATGTGTGCACTCGATGTAATGTTTGCAGTTTCCTCGGCATGTAGAGTCTCTCCCACAGCATGCTGGGAAATGAAATGTCCCGTCTTCACACGTCCATGCTCCTCAGGCTCAGCTCAGGCATTCTCTTCTGTGATGTCTGTCCCTGAATTAAGTACTCTATCTCTGCTCCCAGATTGTCTTTCTTTATTGCTTTGTTTTTGCTTGTTTTCTTATCTATGTAGACTTCGAGAAGTAAAGAAACCAGAAGTTCCTATACTGGGTCTTGTTCACTGTATTGTATACCCAGTACCTAGCATAATACCTGGAGCCTTAAAAAAAAACAAAAACAAAACAAAACAAAAAACCCAAAAAACCCAACACATATTTGCAGAATAAAGACACAAATTTATGACTTCAGCTGTTGGTCCCTACTTCTAGTTCTCAAGTTCCATGGAAAGGAGAAGTTATGACAGAAGTGGGGGTAAAGGCAAAGAATTCATTGTGCTGTAGGCACTCCTAAGTACTGTCTGTATTATTTTTTCTGGTCCTCACACTATCCTGTGAGGTAGGTATTAGGATTCCAAAGAACAAGTCCAGAGGCACTGAGTTACCTACCCCAGGTCAGTTGAGAGTCAAATTCTGATTTTCATGTCTCTGAAGCCTACATCCTTTCCACTATGCCATGCTTCCTTAACATTTTTTTCTCCCAAAGGACAGAAAAATGTATCTTGCGTTAAGGTTGAAACTATTTGAAAATAGCATTTTCTCCTTAAGGAACGTGCAATAAAGCTTCTCTGCCAGATTGTTTAAATGATGGTTGCAGGAGAGAACCAGAGAAGCATGGGAAATGATGTAATCAAGTTGACATTTGTAGACTGAATTAGATCAGTCAAGTGAGTGCATTTGAAATGCTGCTTTATAATTTTTAATGACTTATTTTGCATAATTAACAGGTAAGAGTTACAGATCTTCTTCTAGTTTGTTAGACATGAATGTAGCTTGCATTTTTCATCAATGGTCAGTTTTTCCTTTGTTACGCATTGTGTAGCATTCATACAAGAACTCAGTCACTTCCAAGGAAGCTCTGTATTTGCATATGCCCTTAAGAACATGGATCAAGTTGAATAAAGTGTGGAACTTTATCTTACCTTTTATGGTTGTATTTTTATATTCCAGTAAGTAGACGAAAGAGCTGAATAATTCATTACTGCATCAGACCAGTGATTGATTCAGACCAGAATTCCGATGTGAAAAGAAATCCCATTCAATGGGCCTTGGTAGATGGAGGGAGGGATGCTGCTGCCTGTCTTGAGAACTATCTTAATAATTACCTGTACATCAGAGCTACTCAGGCTCTTGCCATTAGTAAAATTCCCAAATCCTTTAAAATATGTGACATGCACTGTTCAATTTTCTGTGTTATTCACAAAAACATGGAACACAGAGAAACACCAGTAAGAAAAAGAGAATTATGTAATTACATCATTTAAAATAAACACCTTTTATGATTTGTGTCCTTCCAGGTTTTTTCCTTCCTTGTGTTTTTCCAAAATATGCCTTTTCTAAAGAAACCGTAAGCCCTCTCTACTCTCTAGGTCAGTTAATTTTCATGTGGCAATGTACCATGGTTATTACTGTAGCATTCAACATTCTTCTACAACACTATTTTAAAGGTTGTATAGTATTTCATCATATGAATATAGCATTATTTACTTAACCAGTTCAGAATTATTGAGAATTTAGATTATTTCCAATTATTTTGGACTTTTTGATGCTGGTTTGAAGTTTTAAGACAGTATAATTGGAACAATGCCAGGACACCGTAGATACTCAATAAATATTTAGTGATGTGTTAATAAGATTAAAAGAAAGTGGCAACTAACTATAAAATAAGCTCCTTCAGAAGGGATGTCCTTTTTCTCATAGGTCCATTCATTAATTCTTCTATTTACCACATATTTTACAAGACTCTACAGTCTACACTCTGTCACCAATTCTTTGATTAAAATCAAGTAGTATAGTGCCCAGGAACAAATCAACTGGTATAGTACGATGGGATACTTCTTTGTCTTTTTTAATTTAATTTAATTTTATTTATTTGACAGAGAGAGACACAGCGAGAGAGGAAACAGAAGCAGGGGGAGTGGGAGAGGGAGAAGCACACTTCCTGCTAAGCAGGGAGCCTGATGCGGGGCTTGATCTCAGGATGCTGGGATCATGACCTGAGCTGAAGGCAGATGCTTAACAACTGAGCCACTCAGGCACCCCCGATGGGATACTTCTTATAATGGGAATGTAAAAGATGTCGTAAGGAAAATTAGCGATCAGGGAAACACAAATTAAAACAATAATAAGATACCACTACACACTCAAGAGAATGTTCAAGATAACAAAAGGACAAATAATCATACCAAATGTTGGACAGGAGGGCTGGCAAAGAGAGCTCTCCTACACAGTTGGTGGGAGTATAAATTGGTACAAACACTTAAACACTTGTTTGCCAATATCTACTAAGGCTCAACAGGGGGCATACACTTTGAACAAGCAATTTGGGAATACATAGAAATTTATATATACATATGTATGTGTGTATATATATGTGTGTGTGTTGTACATATATATATATATGCAAAGACATGCACAAGAACGTTCTCATGAGCAGTATTCGTGACAGCTTAAAGTTGAAAACAACATTAATGTCCATCAAGAGCACAAGAGAAACAAATTGTATATACTTCACAATGGAAGATCAGATGACAATATAAAGATGTTATGTGCTATGGACGTCTCTTAAAAAATAGAGTTGCCATATAAAACACAGTTAAATACTGTTTATATAAATATTGTTCAATATAAAATGCAACAAAACACACCCAGTTAAATATTGCATGAGACATGGCTATACTAAAAAAATTATTTATTGGAAATTCAAATTTAACTGTGTGGCCTGTATTTTTATTTCCTAAATCTGGCAACTCTACCTAGCACTCATTTAAAGAAGCAAGACATAAAAGAGTACATACCAAATAATTACCCTTCCACAAAATCCAAAACCAGGTGAAAACACTTTTGTGGTGCTAACAGCCAATTTAGCGGTAATTTTTGGGAAGAGGTAATGACTAGGCAGGAGCAGTAGGGTGATTTGGGAATGAATAATGCTTTATCTCTTGACTTGGGTAATGGTTACTTGTATTTACTTTGTTAAAAATTAAGCTGCACATTTGGATATATTTTGTTTTACTTTTTGGAATATGTATTCTACTAAATTAGTTTATTTTTAAATGTCATGATCATATGTGTATACCACAAAATATTACTCTGGAGGAAAGTTGACAGTGAATTATGAAGAAGCCAGGCTGCTGCTAAGAGCCTGATGTACTAGGATAAGGGTTTGAAATGGGGTCATGGTTCTAATTATGGAGAAGAAAGAACAGAGTGTGCATATATTTAGAGGTAACATTGGCAAAACTGTATAATTAATAGAATATTTAGGAATAATTAAAGAGTCTAGGAATACTACCAGATATTTGGCATAGAATATTAGGTGAGAGGTAGTCAGGTCACCATTTATGGCTAAAATGTTTGGCTCTGCACAACCATAAAGAGCTACTACGTTCAAATCTCAGGCATCATAGATTTGTATACTTATTAAGAAAAATAAGCTGGCAAACAGTAGTAAAGTCTCTTATTTTAACAAAATTTGCATATTAAGACTTCTTTCTGAGAGATTAAAGTAAAGTCAGAGGGGCAGACTCTTGTAATTCCCACAAATGTTTTATTTGGGCTAGTGGTAGGTAGCCCTAATAAGGTTCTTAACACCTAGAAAGAGAAGAGAAGATGGATTTGCCTAGGTCAGTGAGGAGGAAAAAAGATTAACAATGGACTCAATTTTCAGCCATTACACCTGAAGTTCATGGGATATTCCATTAGAAATATGTAGCAGGAGCTGAATATGTGGGCTTGAGTTGCAGCCACTCTGTCTGGGCTAACAATAAAAATTTGGAAGTCATCAGTGTGTAGGAAAGAGTTAATGGACACTGAGTCAAGATCACCCAGCAAGAGTTGGGAGCAAGAAGCAAAGGTGATCAAGAGCAAAACGCTGAACAACCATATCATTTAAAAATGACAGAAAGTATGAAGACAACTAAAGATGTGCAACCAGAAAGGTACAGGATAAAAATTGGTAATGATCAATGAAGGAAAATGGGAGAGTATGGCCTGAAAATTGCTCTTGGGCCTTGGTAAGCAGGAATACCTTGGCAAGAGCACTGTCAGGGACATGATGTATAGGTAGAGCCAACTGAGCAGGTTGAAAATAGACTTGCCTTTGGGAAAATATCAATTTTTTTCCTCCAGAAATTTGGTTATGATTCAAAAGAAAAAAACTGATGGATGGAAGACTCAGAACAAACAGAGTGGTGTTTTTTGGTTTTTGGTTTTGTTTTATTTTAAGAAATAAAGAAATGGAAGAAAATTAAGCATGCTTATGTACCGAGAAGAACCAGTTATTGAAAATCTTGAAAAGAGGCTCTGAGAGTTGGATCCAGATCTTGAAATAAAATGGGAATATCTTAGACACAAAACATAAATGAAAAAATTGACTGATTATGAAATGGGACACTTCATATTCTGAGACTGGACCTAAGATACATGCATTTAATAACATGTGTGGTATGAAAGAGGAAAATCAAGAGAATTCATTACTAAAGCTTCTGTTTTTCCATCAAATTGTACAGAAGTTTATGTGCTAAAAGTGAGAGCAAAAAGACAAAATGGTGTGTTTAAAAATAGTGGTACAAGTTCAGAGTAGCTATGGAGGGGAGCAGGAGACTAGACTGGTCAGGCAAAAAACAGCAGAATTGCTGCGAGCCATTGCCAATTATCTAAGCTTGGAGGTCACCCACTTTGTTAATGCCAACTTCCACAGTGGTGTAGTTGTTTCCAGAAAGGTCTAGCAGCTCAGAAGATGAGATAGAGAACTGAAATTCTCAGTGAGGGATTGTGTGGAGGACACAGAATTTCAGAGAGTTGAGAACTGAGATACTGAGGAAATGATTCCCCTGAGGGCAGCCAGTGAGAACCTTTGGGCTTATAGGAAGGGAGGTTGTGGACAAAGACTAGAGAACAAGATGTGAACAGACAGAGGAAGTGTCGTGGGAGTAGGCTGTGTGAGAGCACAGGAAGCAAAGGATGCTGTGGTCAGATTGTCAGTTCTCATAGTCATCAATTTTGGAGATGGAACTGTTCCAGCAAATGACCCCGAGAGTTACAGCTGAGGTGAAAGAAATGCAACATACAACAGATCCTACAGAAGAACTATGAGGTTCCAGACAGGAAACATCCTCAGGGATGTTTAGACCTCCCCAAAATGATGACTGCAGCTTTGATGGGGGCAAAGATTATGATCCAGGTGTCAGAACGCTTGATAAATGCTCAGAATGATGAGGAGGTCAGTGGGGCCCAGTGAAGAATCTGATTCACAATAATTGAACTGGTTGAAGAGTGTATCAAAGGGGATGGGTGGTGCAAAAGAGTTGGAAGAGCAGAGTCTGGAATCAGTGCTGTGGAGCTAAGAGAAAGTGGTTCTTAGGGCATTTCTGAAGAGAAGCTCATCTCAAGAGAGCTACAAAGAAAGTACTTCCCTCAGGGAAGAATCTGACTTCAGAATAGGCAATTAGCTGGATGGAGCACTCTGCAGAGAGGTAGGCAGCAAAGAAAAGTTTCTTTCCAATGGAATACGGGCTTAAAGTGTCATGGAATGGAGGGATGCTGGCAATGGGAACAATGCAGAATAATGTGGCAGAGCATAAGAGAAGATAGATTGCAGGAGACATTTTCTTGCAATTACCTGGCAGCTGTTGATCCTTATATGCAACTGAGTTCTAGCGTCATTATAGAGGTAGGGATATATGGGCAGTAGTAAAGCAGGACCCCAGCACTCCTGATAGCCAGCTGTTTTTGGAGGCCATTTTAACAAGATCAGAAATGAAAGTAGTAAGTTCAAAGCAGTTTGGGATTTTCTCTAGTACCCTCTATCTTCTCTATCTATAGCCATGAAAAATTAGTATTGATATTTAGAATGATTACTCCAAGAAAAGTCTCTAGAGAAAATTCTCAGTGATCAGAGAAAGATTCAATAACGTTCTTCTAACCACAAACATTAATAGGTCATGGGTTGCTTCTTACATTGTACTTGTTAAGCTAAGCAAATAAACAACTAATTTTTAAATCAGTTTCTTTTTTTAAGATTTTATTTATTTATTTGAGAGAGAGAGAGCACAAGTGGGGATGGGGAGGGGCAGAAGGAGAGGGAGAAGCAGATTCCTGATGAGTGGGGAGTCCAAGGTGGGGCTCGATCCTGGGACCCTAACATCATGACCTGAGCTGAAGGCAGACACTTAACTGACTGAGCCATCCAGGCGCCCCTAAATCAGCTTCAAAAGCAAGGGTCAAAATATTTGGGATACCCAGAACACTCAGTTATTAAAAAGACCATTTTATTTAAGAAAGTTCAAATATGGATGATATTTCTTAGGGGTAAACTATAAATAGGTGAAAGAATAAAAGCCTGAATGGACTTTTTTTTTTTTTGATATGCCAATGAAGTGAATCACCTTATTACAGTAGCTAATGAACAGTTATGACAGAAAGAATTTGTGGAGATAACACGAGGCAGGGCAGATGAATATTTACATGAGAATATGGGAAGCAGAGGTTGGAAGATAGAGTTCCCTGACAGTTTAGAAGACTGGGGAAATTTCTTACACTGATTCTCACACTCTAAAGAGAGAGGACTTTGAAATTCTTCCACCTTCATGGTAAAATGTCTGCCATAAACGTACTTACAACAAAATGGGAATTTCAAGTGGACCTTCACAAAGGGAGTAATGCTTTGTCCTTGTACGCACACATACTTACACACACTGAGATTGAAGACTTATTTCTTCAGTCACCCCTGATTAATATCCATGAAGCCATATGCTACATAATTAGGAAACTTGTTTGGGAGAAGAGCTATAAAAAGGCCAACCTCATAGCTGCAAATCAACATTGACACACATAGCTGTTGAGTCCAAGACAGCATTTAACAACTCAATATAAGTTCATTTAAGGTCAACAAAATATTTGTCTTTAATTCTGAAGAAAAGATTTCCACTGGAACATATACCTAGAAAAAATCTTAAAATATTAGTGTGAGAAGAAAATTTGAAAACATCAATTTTCCTTCCTCTCTTTCTTTCTCTTCCTCCCTTCCTGCCACCCCACTTCTCTCTCTCTCTCTCTCTCAACTGATGGCTAGAAAAGTGCAAAAGGTTGCTAAGGCATGACATGAGTTAGCATTGACTTGGTATAAGGGAAAATTTTAATGTAAAGGTATGCATTACTATGGCACTAATTAACATAAAAGTCATTATTTATAGTATGCTGAAGAGGACAGGATAAACACAAGAAAACTCTGGGCTTGAAAGATCTTATGTATTTGTGTCATAAACTTTGAATTGGAATGCCCTAAAATTAGAGTATTTTCGTTAATTAACTTTTTGACCAGAAATACCTTTTGCTTCAACTCTTCATGGTGAAAAGATTTTCTTTAAGAAGCTAAGGTACTTTCTGGCCTTTAAAAGAAGATTATGCTGTATCTGAACAAATCATTTCCTTATTTCTAAAGCTAGAAACTTCTTAATTTTTGTGCCTTGCCATGTCCTTTTAATATTCTTCTTCGTCTTGTTTAATGTGCCTTCTCAATGTCCAGACAATGCCCTGGGATCTCCTCTGCAGATGTAATTTTGCCATCTGCGCCCATGCTCCACCAGTGGTTCCCATTCTAGCTGCTGTACACTGAGATAAATTGGGAACTTATTAGAAAGTAAATATCTGGGCATGGGAATACAGGTGTAAAATACAAACCCGTGCGTATTTTGTGTGGTCAAATCTTATACCAGCCATTTAGAACATAGCTTTAGAGTAATCTCTCCCTCTTCACTCCAGTGAAAATGCAGCATTTGCACTGGGTGGCTTTTTAATTTATTTTATTTGTTCATTTTCAAAGTATCAAGAGGAGAGAAACTCAATGAAACTAACCAATGCTAAGGTTCTAATAGTAATTAAATTCTCCAATATTTACTCCTTCCAGGATAATTTGCAGTTTCCCAGTTAATCTGTAGAAGGCAAACTTTGAATTCTAAGAAATAAATGTCTTCAATAGACTTTTAGGGACCAAAGCAGCCAGAAGGGTTGATAGTTGGACAAAGGAAGAATTATAACCCACAGCCTGTCCTGTAGGCCAGCTCTGATCATGGTGCTCCTCAGAGTGATCACTCTGAATGGTAGTTAATATCTACCAACAGTTTGACATACTAATTTATTCCCATCCTTATCACAGGAGATATTTAAGTTCACTTTTAAGGACACATAAAATATATGTTAAAATATATAATTTAGGGTCGCCTGGGTGACTCAGTTGGTTAAGCGTCTGCCTACGGTTCAGGTCATGATCCCAGGGTCCTGGGATCAAGCCCCACATTGGGCTCCCTGTTCAGCAGGAGCCTGCTTCTCCCTCTCCTCCCAACTTGTGCTCTCTCTTGCTTTCTCTGTCACTATCTCTTTCTCTCTCAAATAAATAAAATCTTTAAACATATATATACATATATAATTTAGAAATGAGGAGGAAAAAGGGCACAAACGGAAGCCAAGAATGAGAACGAAACAAAAGGCAAAAAAAAAAAAAAAAAAAGCCAAGTGCTAGGAGTTCTTACTATCATTCATTCATTCATTCATTCACTCACTCATTCAGAGGCCATATCCATCTATCATCGGTCTGGCAATCAGCTAAGTGGCTGTGCAATGACACGGCTTTTTACTTGAGGTGTCTATTCTGATGACTGATACTTAGGCCTTCTGTTAATTTAATATTTTGAATATTACTCCCTATTGCTGGGAATATAATAGAGAGAAAACAAACATGGGTCTTCCCCTCGTAGGCATCTAGCTTTTCTGACAGATGTATACAAGCAGCTACAACAGAGTATAGCAAAATCTAATATAATGTATTAGGGAGACAAAAAATAAACAAAAATCCAACAATAGCAAAGGAAACAAAACCACAGTATGAGTCAGAAAGACGGGCAGAGACCACCACATCATGAAGGGCTTTATGCCATTAACAAGGAAGTTTGGACTTGACTCTTACTGGGTTGTAAGCAGGAGAAACAAGTAGGTAGAGTTGCATGTTCGAGAGAGCACTGTGGCCCAAGCACTGAGCTTCTCCTGGGTGCCCCCACATGGTTAAATCCCACTAGTGAAGATCTTGCCTGGGACTCCTCGTACAGTGAGGCTAATTATGAAAAGCCGTGGTTAGCATTTTACCCCTGGAGCTGGAATGCCTGGGCTCTACTCCTGACTTAGAATGAAGAGCTGTAGCAAGAAATTTACTGTGGGCAAGAAATTTTAACTTCCCTTTATTTCACTTTCCTTGTCTGTAAAGTGGGGTTGAGTCCCTACCCTGTAGGTCGTTGTGAGGAATAAAAGAGAATAGAAGTAAATAATCTAAGAAAAATACTTAAAACCTTGTCTGGCACGTATGAATACTCACTGGGTGCTTTACATACAACTTGTCTCAACTTTAGGACAGCACTTTAAGTGACAGATCATTGTCACCATTTGAGTCCATTCATAATCTCTCATTTCACAATTCCGATTTTTAGATTTAGCTAACATTTTGCAATTCCTCTTTATCCCTCCCTGTTCTCATTGCCTTTGGCAATCACAATAAGTTTGCTTTATGGATTCCCTTTTTTTAAAAAGAAATACCATCAGCATGAATTTGAAAGTTTCAGTTACTAACATGAGGTTTAGGTTAACTTCCTAGACGGGAGTCTCAACAGGTCATCCCTAAGTGATGGGGCCTCTCCCTCTAGGTAGGAAAAAAATGAAGCAATGTTAGCACTTTCTGTGTCTCTAAAGCAACGGAAAGAAAATGAGCTCTGTCGAGTCTGCCACGGAGTATGAGGCCACCAAAGTAGCAGGGAGTGCTGCAGCCATCCCCCAGTGCAGTGGCCTTCTCTGACCTGAGGTTTTATGCAACTTCTGCAGAAGGGAAGGAAAACATGACCTGGTTGAGCTAAGACCTGCCAAACTCAGAGGGACACTGAAATAAATATTTCAGCAGACAAAATATGGAGGTTATTTGTCTATGCAACTTAGAAAACATTTATGGGAAAGAGACCAGTGGAGCGCCCCTATTTTCCTGTATTTGTCCAAGATGAAAACAGAGCTGTGTGCAGGTGTCAGACACTTTGCCAAAGGCTTTCTTGGAACCAGTGTGCTTCCCGTCACTGTGGTTGGACATAAAGAATTTGTAAAGACATTTTATTAGGAATTCTAGGAAACAAAAACCGTAGTTTTCATGACCCGTTTTTTTCCCCCTGTAAGACAAACAGCATTTACATGGTCTCACATGAGATGTTGCCTTCAAGGAGCCCAGACCAACTGGGCACCCCCACAGTCTTCTGTTATCCAGGGATGAAATCATAGCACCTCAAACATCTCTCCAAATGTCGCCTCTAATAAAAAAAACGAGAGCCTTCACAATTTGTTTTGTTTTCTGTGGTTTCAAGTCTACTGTACCCCATAGATTTATCACCTCTCTGACTAGCACTTTTGGTTTGAAGCTTCTCTGATCTTTTTTTTTTTTCTTCTATCATGTCTTTGTCTTAGATATGGTTTCCTTTCTCTTTCTTATTCTCTGTGTAGGGTGGTGGGGAGGGCTGGGGAGGGACAACTTATCTCAGAACCAAAGGTTAGTCTCATTTCTATTCTACTGTCCAGGCCAGGGTCATAGAATTATCGTCCAGTTGAGTACACTGGAACCAGATTCAGGAGAGAACATCTGAACTCGATTGTGGGTGCCAAGTCATCACCCTCGAACAGTGTCTGAAGCCCCTGGAAACCAAGTCTTGGCTCCAGTTCCAGCAACTATGGAGACTAGTTCAACTTTGACATCTTCTTTTCCCAAATCCATAGTAAATATTTTTCCTGCAGTGACTGTTTGCCTAATTTTTTCCCACTCTATCAGGGAGCTGTCCATTTCCCTGAGGAGATTATTCAGACAGCAAAACCCCCAGCTATTCAGGGAATTCAGGCCCTTATTCTCTACATTATCCAGCATACCCTGAGGCTATCAAACAGAAGGCAGTGTTCCATTTAAATCTTTGGGTGCTGGAGATAGGAAGATGTGTGTTTTGTTTCAGTTCCTCTACTGAGACTTCGAATAAGTGATTTTAAAAATTATTACTTGACTTTATAAAACTTAAATATTTAGTGAGGTATAATATGTATATAAAGCATATAAGCCTTGATGAAATCTCATAGAATGAACACCTCTATGTAACCAACACCCAGATCTAAAAAGAAGACATAGCCAGCCCCCTCCTGCAGATGTCCATAAGCCGCTCTTTCCAGGGGCACTGCTCTGAAAGGAACCAACATCAAACACTATAGATTCTTCAACCCTGTCCTTAGCTTTCCTAAGCCTCAGTTTCTTCTTATATAAAATTGGGAAAATATGAGTGTCAATTTCAAACAATGTAAAGTTAAAGGAAATAATCAATATAAAGCATTTTGCACAGGAATGGATGTTTAATAAGCTCTTAGATACTCACTCTTGTAATTTATATTGATTATTATTTCCCCATGTATTTAGATCAGTCCATCATCTGCTTGTCTGAAGCCTGGAGCAAGCTCCAACGTTTTCCAAGGACTGAAAGCTATTTTTCCCCCACAACCTTCTAGGTTTTGTATTTAGCCAGGGGAGGTAGGCTTGTGGCAACCCATAGAGAAGAGGGAAAGAAAGTGAACATAAGCATACACGTGAACAAACTGGAGGGTCCATCGTGCAAGACATTGGAAATTATCAAAATAAATTTGATTCGGGGCGCCTGGGTGGCTCAGTTGGTTAAGCGACTGCCTTCGGCTCAGGTCATGATCCTGTAGTCCCAGGATCGAGTCCCGCATCGGGCTCCCTGCTCTGCAGGGAGTCTGCTTCTCCCTCTGACCCTCCTCCCTCTCACGCTGTCTCTCATTGTCTCTCTCTCAAATAAATAAATAAAATCTTTAAAAATAAATAAATAAATTAATTAATTAATTAATTTGATTCGCAGAACAAAGAACAGGAATGGAATGGGAACAAAGGGGGTTTTTCTTGTAGGAGGTGAGGGGAGACGGTCAGATACTAGGTTTCCAAAACCAGAGACATTCAATTTGCGTTGAGCAGCCATGAAAAGTCCTCACACTGCTGGGCATTGGTGGGGCCATCACACAGTGACTCTGGGAGGACTGGGATATATCAGTTTGTTGTTAAAGGCAGAGTAGAGCTTCCATTTAGAGCTTGGCTCCATGCTTCCTTGAAGATAGTATCAATTTAGAGGTAGATGAACATCTAATAGGCTCTGCCGTGACCTCTGGCATTGAAGAAATTTCTTCATCTTATCTCTTAAATTTCTGGATATTGCCTTGCCTCTCATTTTAGTTTACAGGTCTCTTTCCTCCTCCTCAATTTTGTATCATTCACAAAGGAATAGAGGTAGAAATTTTCTGACCTAAAAGCAGTTTGTTTGCAAAGATTCTGAGCCCCAGACTTTAATAAAGACATCTAACAATGAACTAAGGGCATCTTTTCAACTTTTGCACAAAGTTCGGTTATTCCTTTTGGGAACCCAGGGCTAGTTTGGAGAAAAACCATCAATGGTAGACCCTTTTTTTCTCCCTTGATTCTGGCCCAAGTTAAGAAATTAGCTTGATTAAAAGTTGAGAAGCATCACTGATGAATAGAAAGCATACGACCCTGAAATTAACAAGCTCTCAGTAAAAGAGCATTTCCTCAACTTCCCTTCTGTGGACTCTGAATTGTAGCCCAGAGAAGTATGCAGAGAGGGCTGACAGAGGAGTCTAACATCCCTGGCTTGAGAATCTAATTGTGTAATGATTAGCTATGTGGACTTGAGCAAGGTTTACAACTTTCCCAAGTCCTCCCTTCCTCTTTTATAAAATAAAGTTCCTAATACTCGTACATAGTATCATTGTGAAGCTAAATCAAAGTATTCACCTGAAGCATCATGCTAGCATCTAGCACAGAATGGGTAATAAATACAACCATTCTCTTTAATAATCACCATCTTAAATTTGCTTTGCATTTTCTGACTTGCTCAAAGTCCTATAGGAATAAGGGGTGGAATGAGCCTTGAACTCATAAAGCTTGATGCCAGAGCCCAGGATCTTAACCATGTATCCACTCACCATGTTGCCCTGCAACTTACACTGTTTACAGATTCAATTTTAGAGCTTGTCAAATACATCTGTAACTATTTTCTAATAAAGCATATACATATGCTTTTGCAAAGTCCTTGGGTTCAATGTTTTGAGTCTGGCACATTTGCCAAACACGTGTCAATTGGATGTTAGGAGGAGGGTACTAAAACTTCATGCTCAGTTTTTTGAATTACAAATAGTAAGTGACATGTTCAACTGTCTGCCCAATGCCATTCTTTCATGAGATAAGCAGAGTTTTTCGACAAGTTCAGTGTTAAGGATTGTTTTCCATAATAGCCATGTTACAGGATCAAATTCACAGTATTTGAGAAAATGATTAAATTTTATGGTGATCGGGACAAATTAAAATTATAGCTCACAGTCCTCACATGTCAATATTCAAGACAATGCTAATAAGAATTTTCAAATAAGAGTAGGAGCCTGGAGAGAGAAAATGTCCTCATACAACATATATTTGCTATTAGATATTCATATATCAGACCTGTTACTAACAATAAAGCAATTATTACTATGGGGCAGATGTTCTATGCTTAATAGAAATGACTCTGTTATGTCTTTCACTCACTTATCATATAGTCTCTTCTCTCTTAATTGCCCTATATCTGAGATCTGCAATATTTTTTTTCCTAAATGATGCAATTCTCCATATGAACTCCTGTGTCTCTGAATTATTCCATCACATCTGGAACTACTCAACAGCATCTCTTCCTCAATCCTCACTTCTGTTGGCTACTATGACTTTCTACTTCCAATTTAGTTGCTACTTGTTGAAAGAATGATGGGTGCCAGATACTCTGTGTGCTCTGGGAAACAAAGAATAAGAAGGTTTGAATCCTTCCCTCAAGATTTATACAATCTAAGCAGGCTGTATATATAAAAGTGTGTCATACAGTGAAATCACAGAAGTGTGTTGTACAGCAAAATCACTGAAGTCAAAATATAGCTCAGAGATGGGGATAGGTAACTCTATGGAGAGAAATTGCCTTGCTGGTTTCACAAAAGAGTTGGCCTTGGAGCTGCCCATTAATGGAAGGATAGTACCTTGCCATAAGCGCCAAATGAAGAAGAACATTCTAGACAGAAGGAACAGCATGAACCCATTTGTAAAGGCAGGAAACAATGTACTATAATGAAAGAAATACAAGTAGTTTCCCATTTTAGGGTATAAAGCAAAATGGAGAGAGTTCCGGAAGCTCAGGCTACAGAGGTACTTACAACTCAGATTAAGAATGAACTTTCGATGCCCACGAAAAATCATCAAATTATTCACTCATTCAGTCATGCATACATTCATTCACACAAAGAGTATTCTTGAATATTTATTATGTGCCAGTCTTTGTGAGAGATCCTATGGAGATAATACTGAGCAAGACACTGTACAATCTAATGGAGTGACACACTATTAAACAGGAAATGATAATAATGTGATGGAGCAGGAACCCCAACCTAGGCTAAGGGGTCAAGGTACGCTGCTCAGAGTAATGACGTTCAGTATGAGGGGGGTGAATTGGAGTCGGACAAGTGAAGTCCACGGGAGACGGAGTGAGAAAGCATAGTGCTGTCAGAGGAGACTGCCCCTTCAAAAGCACAGAGGCAACACAGAACTTGTCTCATCTGAGTAACACAATTTCATTATGACTGGAATCAGGGGTAAGTGTGGGGGTCTAGGGCTAGGTGGCAGGGGCTGGAGGCTGCCTGCAATGAAAGGCTAGTAACAAAGTTTAGGAATTTACACTTTATTTTGAGGGCAAAGGGGAGCCCTTAAAAGGTTTGAGGTAGGGTATTTTAGAAAGATTACTCTGGTAGCATCACAGAGAATGTATTAGAAGGGAACAAAACTAGGGGCTGCTCGACTAGTTAGAAGGCCAATGATTAGTAGTAGTAGTAGTAGTAATAGTAATAAACATAATAAAAATCCTCCCTGGCATTTAATATAGGCTTACTATGAGCCAGACACCTTGCCAAGGGCTTTGCATTTAACACATTTAATCCTCAAAACAGACCTATGAGGTAGGTATTGCTCCCTTTCACAGATGAGAAAACTGAGACATGGTCATATGTTCAAGGTCATGTAACAATTTGTGATAAAACCAGAACTAAAATCCAAGCAATCTGGTTTTAACACAATCTCTATTATTCCACATAAAGGGGATATTGGCAGAAACTAGAGTGGAACAATAAGAACTGAGAAAATCAAATAGAATTGAGAATTCTAGAGGTAGAATCAGTAGAATTAAACAAAGCAGTAAGAAATAGGAAACACTTTTAAATATTCTTTAAATACTATGTTTATATTAAAACTCTGTAGATCAAATGGCTCCCTATTACTCAAAATATCGAATCCAAACTTATGCTGGCATTTAAAATCCTCTGCTAAATAAAGTCTCCCTCATCATTCATTAACTAAATCAACAAATATTTAATGACCTGCTCTATACCGAGTTCTGTGCAAAGTCATGGAAATTACAAAACATACATAGTTCTTGCCCCATAGATCTTGGAGATCATGTGTGTAAGGTCTGTTTGTTTACTACATTAGTATTAAATTTTCAAGGGCAAGGACTGGAGCATCTATTTTCTGAATCCAACACACATGCTCCAATTCTTTCTTTAGTTATTAATTTTAAAAATATGCTGATTTTAAACAAGTATTTAAATCACATATTCAAGTTTCAGCAACTTAAAATTATTTTATTTTTAAAAAGATTTTATTTTTTTATTTTATTTTAGAGAGAGGAAGAGAGAGTGGGTGAGGGGAGGAGAAGAGAGAAAGGGACAAGCAGACTCTGTGCTGAGCACAGAGCCCAACATGGGGTTCAATGTCATGACTCAGAGATCATGACCTGAGCTGAAATCAAGAGTAGGAAGCTTAACCAACTGAGCCACCCAGGCACCCCTAAAATAATTTATATTCGGGGATGCCTGGGTGGATCATTCAGTTAAGTGTCTGCCTTCAGATCAGGTCATGATTCTAGGGTCCCGGGATCGAGTCCCGCATCGGGCTCCCTGCTTAGCAGGGAGCCTGCATCTCCTTCTCCCTCTGCCATTCTCCCCGCTTGTGCTCTCTGGCTCTCTCTGTCAAATAGAGAAATAAAATCTTAAAAATATGTGTGTGTGTGTGTGTGTGTGTATACACACACATACATACAGATCTAAAGACTGTTGATGTTGTATATATCCAAAAATGAAAAAAGAAAACGTTGTATATAATGTATTTGTGCTTGTTAATAGCCCAATAATGCAGTACAATTCAAGATTTAAAATCTCTATGTTATGTTTTACCATTTTCATTATCTATCAACTCTTAATTGGACTGAATTTAAATTAACTCTTGGGGATAGTTGCCTGATCAGCTAGATAAGCGGACAAGATGCTCACAATCACTGAGGGGGTGAATTTTGCAACCAGATTGCCCTACTGACCAAAAAACACTTCAGTCATAATCTTGAAAATATTATCAATTAGAAAAGTCATTTGTTAAATTTTTAGAGATTTAAAATAACGATGACCCTGGTCACATTTATTGGTTAAAATGTTATAGTCTCTTAAGGAATTAGAAAATCTGCTCATGTATTGACATTCTGTACTTTGAGATAATAAAGTTCTTTTTACTCAACAATAAACTCTAAACGCTGAAATACTCCTGTTTCCAAGGGAGACTCAGGAGAAGAGTCTTAATTTCAAATTTGACATAGACTCAATGAAGGAAAACAGTATATTCTGATTGTCCTATGTTTGCCCTTTACATCTCCTGGTGAAGGTGAAGAGTCCCAAAAGCCAAATTATTTTGTCCTGTAGTGTTCACCTAAGTACTGGTTACCTTCACAGTCAGGGTTTCCTGGCATTGATTGGAGGTTCAGCAGTTTGTCAATAACGAACTCTTCATTAAAACACATTTTCCCCAAAATAATAAATCTCCCATCAAAAAAAAAAAAAGCCAGCATTTTTCTTGATGGAAAAGTTTGGTGAAACTTAATATAGGTATAGAACTAGAAAGAAAAGATGTGCATAGAGTGGTTCTCAATATTCCATTTTATTTTTTTTACCTATTCTTCTTTGTTCTGTTAACATAATAAAAAAATTAAAAAAAAATGGAAGCTTAAGGAATTTTTTCCTTACCAAATTTTTAAATATAGCTTCAGAGAGAAATCAGCTGGATTATAAATAAACAGAATTTTTTACTAAGCATTTTAATTTGTAGCCTAGCCTCTGTGTTAACAAAGGTAGGTATTCTTGATGACCAGTAAGTACTAGCTTAGCTAAACAAAAATGAAACCCCAATATAATGTATTTCCTCAGTCTATGACTCAAGTTATTTTACCGGAAGAACCTAATTGCTGATCTTCATGTTTGAAAAATTTTTTAAGTATATAAATATGCTATCCAAATTCTAAAACCTTAGGGTTTTGTTTATCAGACATTCAATTACATGAAGAAATTGATGTGATTATCTTCCAAGTCCTGATTTGTAGTAATTTTGACTTGTAATCAAGAATTTTTGAGTTTATTTAACTTTGGGAGATTGTTGTGAAGATGTGAAAATCCCCAGCATTGCTTAATACTGAGCTCAATTAATATTCTTGTGTTCAGAAGATTCTCCAGTCCACAATCATACTTCTTAGAGGAATATGCAAGTTATTTAGGACCATCATTTAATATATTTGCTGACAAATAATTATTGACCAATTCCTTTAGGATCATGAATTACTTTTTTTTACTAATTGTTTAAAAATACCCATCTCCCCTCCTCCAACACCCTTCTTGCAGCCCATGGGTTTTTGCTATATAGCGATTCTCTCTCGTTTTCCTTTGGCTCCGTGTCTAGATCTTCACGGAGACAAATGTTTACAACTTGTGCAGTGTTTGCCTCAGTCCCCCCTCTCCCTCTTCACATAATTGCAGGCAGTGTGTTCCTAATCAGACCTTATGATTTATTTAGTAAGAGCCAATTAGCAACCTTTTATTTGGTGACAATGTGAGCATACTGTGTAATAAGGGAGAGATCCCTTTTCTTTGGTCAGAAAACATGGCTAAAGCCAATGACTTAGAGCTAAACTGAAAACATATTAAACACACATCAATATGTTGGGTCCAAACTTCAAAATGATACTGTTCTATCACTATGACTTGACTTTTCTACCATCTTTGTTGAAGACTTAGGACTTACTGACTTAGGGCCAACTATAGCATGTGTATATAATAGAAGTTCGACAATCAACTATTCAACAAACCCACTGGCTTACACTTACCCTGAATAAAAGAAGGTGTCAAAAATCCATATGATGGCAGTGTGGGCCTGGGCAGGGGAGGTCCCTGAATGATGAAAATTGGAAGATAGACAAAGAAGAGGCTAAGTAGAGGGTCTATGAAAGCATCCAGAAAGCAGATCCAAGATAGGAAGCTTCTTGTGAGCATGTCTGAGTCTAGAATATGAAGCTATTCATGGTTAGAACTTGCGATAAAAGAAAGTCTAGATGAGCAGGCTGTGGTGTCTGAGAGACGAAACAGCAGTTTGCAGGAAGAGGTGCAGAGCTGTGGAAGTCAGGGGCTAGGTACAGGGCTAAGAACCAGACAATGACAAAAGCTGGGCCAAAGCAGGGATCCAGGCCGGGGGACTCGAGGGTCAACAGGACCCCAGTGGGACCCACAGAAAGAATACTGGAATGCTGCATTTGAGAAATACTGCATACACTCCCCATATACCCCCCAGTCCCCTAAAAACCAGGTCATTCTGAGACAGAACATGCAGGCAAGGCCTGAGCAGACACCTGAGGGCTTAGTAAGAATGACTCCTGGGTTTAGAGGATGAGGACTTAAAGATACAGGCAGGCCACATACAGTGATAACCTTGAATACTGCATCTGAGAAATGGAAACTTTATTTTTACAGAACCTACCTTTCTTTAAAAGTACAACTCCTTTAAAAAAAAAGAAAGTATCAATCTTGTCAGATTTTGCTGCTTCAAGCAGAAATGTACTGGTAGCCTTCTCTAATTTTTTTTTTCCCTACCTGGTTAGAAGGCCAGCAAAACCAGTTCATGGTGAAGCTGTGAACTCTAGACAATTTGTCTTCTTGGTTTCCCATTTATGCAATGATTTCTCCTCTCTAGTACAGTTACTTAAAATTCCCTTGTTTCCTGCATTTGCCTGTAAAACAGGATGAGATTTAACAGCCTGCAATTTATATTTTTGGTTGCACAGCGGATTGCAATCTGAAGTTTAGTCTTAATGTTGTTACCTCCAAAGCAGCTTCATTTTAAATAGGCCATTCG